>NW_026068101.1:399687-441499 GCF_014885135.2 Alexandromys fortis
ATTATTTGTAATAGCCAGAACCTGGAAACAACCTAGATGCCCTTCAATGGAAGAATGGATGAAGAAAGTGTGGAATATATACACATTAGAGTACTATGCTGCGGTAAAAAACAATGACTTCTCGAATTTTGCATGCAAATGGATGGAAATAGAAAACACTATCCTGAGTGAGGTAATCCAGACCCAAAAAATCAGGCCCATATTTCTACACTGTATGATGGCCAGAATTTCAGGCCACAGTTTGGCCTGCCACACAGGAGGTGGTCACTTAGCCTTTTGAGACAAACTGATGCCATCCTAAAGAGAGGGTCAGGACATGCTAATGTTGCTCTGCTCCTTCTTTGTAATTTGGGAGGTCACCTGGGAAAGAGATGTTAGTTCAGTCTGTGAGACAGAGCAGGCACAGGTAGGAAGACGTGACAGAAGGGGCATCGGAAGGTGTGGATGTGACCTCAGTCATTTTCCTGGCTACCTAGGAAACAGAATGCTCATGAATTTCGCCTCAGTTTATGTTTTGGTATAAAAGCTGTTTGGATCATAAACGTGGGTGAGTTTTCAGGATGTGACCTCAGGATTTCATAAGGGATCCCTGAAAACTCCCTCCTGATAAAGCCATGTGAGTAGTCTCAATTATTCCCACGCCTCCCCTCTGGTCCGAGAAATAATTTATGGTCCTGGCTGGTCCTGGACCACAACACATGATCTTTCCTTTTAATAGGTTTTTATGTAACTAACGGTTTTTAAATGTTAACATTTCTCCTTTTAAACTAGCATTCATATGCTGTGAGTTCTTTGTAGTAGAAAATTGTGACTCTTTCCTTAAAAGAAAAATTTAGTTTTAACATTATTTCTAAGAACTGCATAGGACTCAATGTAAAAATATTCTCTCTGAGAAATCAGACATTTGAAAACAAATTAAACTTTTTTTGCTTTCTTATGTATAAAATAGCAATTCTAGTAGAGTTTATGTAAGAAATAAATTCTGGATGAAATATGCCAAGCTGAAAAAAAAATGGATGTTGAGATCACTGATGGAAGTTTAAAAGGAACTTCAAAGTTCCACATATTACACTAGGATTTTGTTTAGAGAATATACAAATGTTTTTCTTATGTAATTAGTAATCATACATGCTGGATCTAGCTTGATCCCCTTATTTTACATATTGCAGAATGTTGACCTTGATAATCCGAGAGACTCACAGTAGTCTACAATGTAGTTAGTAGCGGAGACAGGACTAAAAGTCAGATTTCTCCTGTTGCCCAGTCTCATGCCCCATCCAGGAAATAATGTAAGACAGAGTGTTTGTTTTATTTTGCTTTTGTTTTGAGAGAAGATCTCACTGTGCACCACTTTATGACCTGGAACTGACTGTATAGACTAGGATGGCTTTGAACTCACAGAGCTCTGCCTGCCTCTGAAGGCTCCAAAGTGTGAAGGAGATAACAGCTAGCATTTCCCTCTACTGAGTCTTAAAATTGTGGCAGAAACTTTACTTTCATAAGCATAAAGATTAAATTATGTCTATAAACTATTCAAATTTATTCTAGATAAGTGTTATTTAGAAATAAAACAGTATTTCTTTTAATTAGGCATGTATGGATTTACATAAACCAAGTTTTAAGAAATTGTATATATTCAAGGTGGAATGACATAGAGAGAATTCAGACTTTCAATAATGTAGGTTTTATGGATATGCGTGTGTGTACAAAACTGATACAACCTAGTCAATTTCAGTTAATTTTTAATACATATATATTTTTCTCTGTGTAGATCAGGGAAGAGGTACTTGCTTGGTATAAGTAAGGCCCTAGCTTTGATCTCCAGCAAGTCATAAGTAACACTCAAATTCAAAATAATAATATTAAATTTTCTATCTGATATGTTAAAATTTTATTTTGGAGACAAGGTTTTACTATGTAGTCCTGGTTAGCTTGAATCTCACTGTGTAGGCAAGGAGGGCCTCTAACTCACAGAGATTCACCTGCCTCTGCCTCCTGAGTGCTGAGATAACTTTTTAAAAGGTCTGTATATTTTATGTGTATAAGTGTTTTGTTTGCATGTATGCCCATGCGCCATGTGAGTGCCTGGTGCGTGCAGAGGTATCAGATACTCTGGAATTGGAGTTGCAAACTGTTGAGCCACCACACAGGTACTGCAAATAGAACACAGTTCATTTGCAAGAGCAGCAAGGCCTCTTAACCCCTGAGCCACCTCTTCAGCCACCTGACGCGTGATATTTCTCCTTCTCTTGGGAGAGAGATTGCTATGGGTGTATTATTCACTGCTCTATTGTGATTGGACACCGTGACCGAGACAATTTATACATAGGAAAGCATTTGATTGGGGGTTTGCTTGCAGTCTCAAAGGGTTAGTCCATTATTATCATGGCATGGAGAATATTGGCACAAAGGTAGGCATAGTCATGGAGAAGTAGCTGAGGGCTTTACATTCTGATCTACAGGCTGTAGGTGGGGAGAGCTAATTGGGGGAATGACATGGGCTTTTAAAATCTCAAAGCCCACCTCCAGTGATTTATCTCCTTCAAAAAGTACACACCACTCAATCTTTCCCAATAGTTTACCTGCTGAGAACTAAACACTCAAATATATGACCCTATGGGGACCATTCTTACCCAGTCCACCAAAGATGATGTGCGTTCTATGATATTCATTTTCATGGTAATTCTAAATCTAATTTGTCTAAAGTTGACAATCAAGATTAACCATCACAATGATGATACATATGAATTTTACAATAGAAATCTATTTTTAGTGATTCTATTTAGTGTCACAATACTTAGTTTGTACATATGTGAGTTCTTTTATAATCAAAGTTCTTTTTATTAAAGCAGGATGACTCTCTCCCAATAGGTCTTAAGCTTGATTTTCCTGCATTTTCATAACCTTTCATTTCTTCAAAATTGTTAGTTTGCAACCTAAGTCTATTGCAAATTGTCTGATACTAACAAACTTACAGCAATTGAGTTATGGGTTGATATTCATAGTCTTATAGGCAAAACTCAAGTTCATAGGTAGGCTGCTAAGCAATCCTTACTGTGGTGGTTTGAATACGAATGGCCCCCATGGGCTCATGTGTTTGAATGCTTGGTCATTAGCAAGTGGCACTACTTGAGAGGGGATGGGAGATGTGGCCTTGTTGGAAGATGTGTGTCCCTGGGGGTGAACTCTGGGGTTTCACATGCTCAAACCAGGTCCACATTCTTTCTGCTTCCTTCTGCCTGTGGATCCAGTTGTAAAACTCAGCTCCTTCTCCAGCACCATATCTGTCTGTGTGCTTCAGATAATGGACTAAACCTCTGAAACCGTAAGCAAGCTACAAATAAATATTTTCCTTTATAAGTTGCCTTTGTCATGGTGTCTCATCACAGCAAGAGAACATTCACTAAGACATTTCTGAGGGAACAAGAGATCTCATGATGTACTGTCATAAGAACAGTTACTGTGTCTTTTCAGCAACAGGACTTGTTATTGTTAAAAGCGTACATAAATGTTAGTGTTTTTCCACGACCCAGAGAGGAGTTAGCTTGCTCATGGTGTCTCCGCTAAGGGCTGCACAGTAAGTATTTGACAGGCGACAGACACAGGAAGCCCTGGGAAGTTTTGCCCATTCTGCTGGAACTGTCAGGATCACAAACCTTTCTAAGTTTAATTCCATCGTATTGTTGACTTGGAAAGAGTCTAATTCTCATTACTGACCTAGAATGTCAGACGGAGACAAGTCCCAGTGGGTTAGTGCATTCAAGAGAAGTCAAGCCTTGCTTTATTGAGAACAGCCATGGTTGGAGGAATCATGAAAATACAGAAGATAGGAAAGAATAGTGATGCGAGGAGAATTAAAAAAAGCCCAAACATGAAGTATGGGGAACAACTTCCTCTACAAACAAGTGACAAGAAGTTGGCACAAGCTTCACTATCCTAGAATCCTGCTGGTGACTCTAGCCTGGGTCACTGCAAAGGCACAGTCTGGAAATTATATTCTCATGATTTTCCTAGAGGTCGGGCGAGAAATAACTTTAAAATAGAACTTAAATCCTACCCTCTAGGCAAAAGGCCGACCAGATGAACAAAGGTCGCCTATTCTCAAAATACAAGAAAGGTTTCTATCCTTGCATATGCCAGAGCCTGGAGAGTGTGCCTTAGTTAGGGGCAGCTTCCCACGGAGTTCATGTGAATCTTAGTAGCCAGTCTGTCTTGCTCACAAGTATTGCAGAGCTGCTGTTTCTCTTACGGCACACTGACAGTACAACTAACAGTCGCAGTGACTGAAGAAAGAAGTCTGACTGCTCCCACCCATCTTGTAGTATAGTCGCTAGGAAATGAATATTCTCTGTGAGTGGGCAAACTTTTGCTGAGGAGTGGTTGGAGCATTCTTATCTTGTTTTACTCTACCCTCTTCCTGTCATTTGTATCCAGTCACAAGAAAGGGCCTTGGAGACTGGGATGCTGTGCTCCTTTAATAGTACCTCATGCTGGGATGACCCCCAACCATAACATTATTTCATTGCTACTTCTTACCTGTAATTTTGTTACCATTACGAATCATAATGTAAATATATAATATATAGGATATCTGATATGTCACTCCTACGAAAGTATTACTCAATCCCCAAAGAGTTCAAGGGCTCAGGTTGAGAACTGTTGCCTTAGGGTGATGTGGATTTAATAATTAAAACAGCTCCTGGTACCATCATATCATGAACATGTAACAAATAACTAGTTGTTTTTTTTTTTTTTTATCTTGACTTCCTAGCATTTAGTTCCGTTACTGAACGGAGCTGATAAGCTGCTAAAAGCGGATCATGGGCTGTGAATATGGGAAATTCATCTAAGCCGGGATCTTGATTGATTAACAGTATGTCTATATTTAATATTAGCCTATTGTTAATGAGTTTATTAGCATTTTCCAACCTAAGGATTTTATTCTACTAAGAATATATCTTCAGTCAGGTGTGGTGGCACATGCCTTTAATCCCAGCACTTGGGAGGCAGAGGCAGGAGAATCTCCTTGAGTTTGAGGCCAGCCTGGTCTACAGAGCAAGTTCAGAGACAGCCAGAGCTACACAGAGAAACCTTGTCTTGAAAATAAATAAATAAATAAATAAATAAATAAATAAATAAATAAATAAATAAAATTAGAGAGTCATTGGCAGGGGCCCAGGAAGGCTGGAATGTTGGCCAGTTCCAGGAATGGGAAGAGGAGGGGGGTACACCAGCAGTGGGGGAGGAGGCGGGTCCCATCCTCAGCAATAGAGACTAGGCAGGGAAGCTTAGGCTGTTCATTGATAGGATTGCTTGTTTGGAATCCATTTGACCCATGAGAAGTGGTTCCAGGTTGAAACTTGCTGAAGCTTATAAGATTTTTTTTAAGTTTATAGAAAGAGAAAAGTTTTAGCATTGCCATTGTTTGTAATCTGTATTGAAATCCACATTGTAGAAAAAGCAGTAAATTCACACCTTTGAGTCATAGCAAAAGATAAAACAATGATTTGGGGTTTAAAACATGAATACTCTTTCCTCTGTCCAGAGGACTCTATCTATCTATCTATCTATCTATCTATCTATCTATCTATCTATCTATCTATCTATCTATCTATTGATCGGAAAGAGATGTATGTTTTCAGCACAATGAGAACACTTGTAAGTTTATACTTAGGGAAAAAAACCAAGGGAATTTAAATTTTTTGGTTTGTGTATATGATAGTAGTCTTCAGAGCTTTACCAGGATAGACTCACAGCTTATCAGAGCTCCTCTCATTGCTGTTAAAACTCTGAACTTCTGAAATCTTAGCAAAATGGTAGCTTTGTGAGAAGGAAAGCTATCTGAAACATTTCTCATTTTAAATTGCTTTTCTAGACCTTGTCTCAGTCAGGGTTTCTGTGGCTCTGACAAAACACCCAACCAACCAGGAGGCTGGGAGGAGAGGGTTTATTTGGCTGACACTTCCATGCTGCTGATCATCACAGAAGGAACTCAGAACAGGAACTCAAACAGGGCTGGATCCTCCAGGCCGGAGCTGATGCAGAGGCCATGGAGGGGTGCTGCTTGCTGGCTTCCTTCCTACAGCTTGCTCAGCCTGCTTTCTTATAGAACCCAGGACCATCATCCCCGGGATGGCACCACCCACCAGGGGCTATGTCCTCCCCCATTGATTGCTGATTGAGAAGAAGCCTTAGATCTGGATCTCATGGATGCGTTTTTCCTAACTGAGGCTCCTTCCTCTCTGGTCATTCTAGCTTGTGTCAAGGTGACACACAATACTAGCACAGCCCTATTCAACTTGTGATTCCTCCCTTAAATTGTTTTCCTGGCTCTCACAACTCACTTCAGCTTTTACATCCTTAGGCCTTTATAACTCGCATTCACAACTTACGCAAACTTCAAACCTTTTCTTTCCAGTCAGTCATTTACCATGAGCCCAAGTGGTTGATTACTGAAAGCAGTTGTAGATGTACTAGTTTAGGAAAGTGAGGCGACACACTGACAGGAAGCTGCAGTCCTGGGGTTAGGGGCTGGTTTGCTACTGTTAAACTGATAATGATGATAATGATATAGTTGCCATCAACACCATCACAGACCTGAAAAGGAGAAGTGATAACAGGAAGTCTAATCCAACAGCTGCTGCATCAAATAAAATATACCAAGTAAAATAAAATGGCAGAGGCTTACCCACTACTTAGAAGGTTAATTAGGGTCCCCATGGTAGTCTCCGTGGCGATGTTGGGGTAAAGGATGGGATGGTTTTGGCTACCACACAGGACAATATTATATCTTCAGTTGCCACACAGGATGGCATTAACCTTCAGCTAGGAGGTTTTCCTATAAAAGAGGAACTTGGGAAAGCTTACCTAGCTAGGAGACACAGAATAGGGCAGTCACCCCCAAAGTATCCACAGTTTGGGCTGGGTCCTGGTGGCAGGTGAGGGGCAGGACGGATCTTTACCCAGTGGTTAGCAACTCCACAATCCAGGTGGAGTCATATTATTGGAGAGCTTCGGCTCACTGCTGAGAGCTGACATTCTCTATAGCCACATGAAGATTTTTTATTAAGCAGAGCTCTGAGGAGTTGGAAGACCATCTATTCAGTGTAACTGGTTTAAAAAGACTTTGCTTATTTTTAGCTACTTGTTTCAGGCTTGACCTTGAAAATATAAACAGGAGGCTAAAGTTCGTGCCTGTTAATGAATTACATTTGCACCTAGCACGATTATGAGCATATTTCTGAGTACATTAGAGAATTCAATCTTTTCTAGGGTGATTTGTGGGTTTTAATTATCTTTAACAGTCTACAATAAGTTAGTAGTTTTTAATAAGATTGGGACTTTACAACTTTACCCCTGTTAAATTGAACCTTAAAAATTCAAGTTGAAGATTTAATTGAGGGTTCCCTTAACTTAAACCAAAAATACAGTCACAAAGAGGTTAGATGGATATCTTCAAATCAGAACTTAGGGACTTATAAAGCTTATTTATCTAATCTACTGTATTCATCAAACCTATACTTGGTATGGTGTAAATGAACGGCAGACAAATTATAATAAAATATTCAGCTTTAATAAGGAAAAGACTTATAGAACCGAGGTTCCCTCGGAGAACAGGAACCTCCCTCAAGCTGGGGACCCCACCCTACAAGCTGGGGCTTCCCCTACATCTCCCCCTTTTGTCTAAATAAGATAGAGCCAAACCGAATACAACTATATACAATAGGAACAAATAATAAATATACTAAACATTCTATTTCAAGGAGTCTAAATAATGTAGAGAGTAACTACAATTATCTAATCTTCAACTCCGTCAAAGATCTGAGAAGGGAAGTAATATTACTTAACAAACAAGAAATATCCAAAATGTGTAACAAATGACAGAGACAACTGACTACCTGGGCAATCATCCAAAGTCTCATTTGCAATGTTGAGTCAACCAACTTTGGCTAAGGTCTAATATAACTGACATACCATTATTAAAGACAAGGAACTTTTTTTTTTTAAAAAAAAGGTTAGGGGTTTTTATTTTTTTTTATTTTATTTTTTTAATTTATTAAAGATTTCTGTCTCTTCCCCACCTCCACCTCCCCTTTCCCTCCCCCTCCTCCAATCAGGTCCCCCTCCCTCGTCAGCCCAAAGAGCAATCAGGGTTCTCTGCCTTGAAGACAAGGAACTTTCTTAGAACTACCCTACCCTGTCTTGGCAAGATAAGACAATCCTGTTTTATCCACTTATGGAAATTTTGTATCTTTGTCAGTAGTCGAGGTATGGGCTTTTTTAAACCCAAAGGCCAGTTCTGCCAAGAAGACAAGCTCCCAGTGGAGTGTCTTTGGTGCTCAACATTCTCTCAGGAGTAGAGTGGTGTTGTCAAGAATGATTGTGTCTCATTGGCATGGAATTCTAGGTTAGATTAAAGGCCATTTTCTACAGCTCTTTGAAGAGGCTGAAGATTATACTATCTATACTAAATATAATCTCTATGTATCTAAAAAACCTGATTATCCTAAAAATAAATATGACAAACATATATGCCTAAAGACCTAACTTGAAGACTAAGAGAATAAACAACTGTGCAATATATGAAGACAATGATCTTCAACTGTAAACAATGTCATTACATATCAAATGTAAACAATATTATTATATAAATAATATCAGAGGTAGAAATGTACATTGTAATATGGTAAATGTATCAATACAATATAGACAAAGTTATAAGCATACCCTTATATAAAAAAATAGAGGTAGGAGCACTCACATCAATATACAAGAAACAGTACCAATACAATTTTCTAAAAACAGTAATTCACAAATACCAATCATCCCATCAAACCAGTTAATTCCCCCTTTTTTTGAAAGTACCCCTAATTACATAAAATATCTCCCCCATCCCCTCAACCCTATATCAACCACTAAATGATGTCCCTAACCCTGAGGGCAAACTCTGTTGGGAGAGGGGACATTGTCCTCTAAGATTGCTTCCAGCTGACATGGGGGCGACGTTCTTCTTAGGGAGTCCTGTGAAAGCAAATGATGGTAAATTTCCCAAATTAACCTTTGGCCTAAGAAAATTGTAACTAGCCTCTGAGCGTTTTGAGAAGGTCCGGCCAGAGTGTTGTCAAAAATGGCCCCACGCTGGGCGCCAAAATGTTATGGCGTAAATGAACAGGAGACAGAAATTATAATAAAATATTCAGCTTTAATAAGGAAAAGACTTACAGAACCGAGGTTCCTGTGGAGAACAAGAAAGCATAAGGGAAGGCAGAGAGCACACCTGCAATATTTATAAGTAAAAAATATACTCAGGGGACCCCGCCCTAAAGGCAAGGTGATTGCCTGGGGCTTCCCCTACATATACTTTTTATCTAAACATTTTTAGAAGCTTGGTGTTGAGCAGTTAGCAAAGACGTAGGTAGTTAGACATACATCTCTAAGTCAATTTCTACTAGCAGTATACCTTTATAACTTTAGGAATTTATCATCATACAAAAATCTATCTAATCCAAAATATTTTTGGAGACCTGGTGTTGCCTCCTTAGTCTAAAAGGAGATATGCTGACAAGCACAGAGCTCAGTAGAACTAAGAAGTTGTATAAATGTTACATTAGTTTGTTTATACCACGTGGTCATATTAGTCAAGATAGTGCTAAGGTTACATTTCATGTATTCTCCTACCTTTGTTTAGATGGATGCCAGTCACATGGTTGCTGCTTAAAAACATCTACTTCCTAAACAAGAATTGAATTCAAATTATACACACAGTTAGTCGATCTATCTTTCTAAATAATATTACATATGCATAGATTTTTTAACTATCAGCCCTTTGTTACAAGTTTTAAGCTAACTTTTAGTTACAGATTTTACAAATTTTTAACCATGGTCAATAAACTTACAAATTCTAAGATAGTTCACACCATAGTCTTAAGGAAAAAAAAAAAAACCTTTCCGAGAGCAGAGAGCAAAGAAATAATAGAGATAAAAGGTTTTAAAAGTGCAAAGTAGAAAAGTCTTAGAGATAAGGGAATTTTGAAGCTTTAGAGCAGAAAAAGTTTAGGTTTAAGAGATTCTGTGATCATTTGTTTGGGAAGTACTAGAAGTTGTTACCATGTGAGAGAATCTGAACCGAGTGTGCCATCGTTGTCCACCAAGCTGTTCTGAAGGCAAGCCTTTTGTCATAAGACAGGGAGACTTTCATGAAATCATTGATTCTGAGAAGGAAACTGAGTCTGAGAAGGAAAAGATAAAGGGTTGCAGACAGGAACTCCTCTGGAGGGAGAGTTCCAATAAGCTCCAAGGGAACTGAGAGACAGAAAAGAGTGTAGCCATGAGGGAGAAGGGTCATATGCCAATGTTACCATACAGACACAGGAAGGCATGAGGAGAGGCAGGGCAGGCAGCTCTGACGGGGAGATAAGGAAAGAGCTGCAGGATATTCCAGGAGGGCATGGAGAAACGGGAGGACCGCAGCTCCTAGAGAGGCAAGGAAGCCCGAGGAAGAATCTGGAAACAGAAGGAGCAACAGAGATTAATTGTTGTGTTGACAAGAATTTCAACCCGTTGCATCCCCATGTAGACGGAGAGACTTGTCAGAGAGAAATGTCCCAAATCACAGAGGAGACGCATCCCTTTTCACGGGATAGCGGTCCAGTGGGCTGAGAGGAACGTCTTGGTACACTGCTGTAGCCCACTTCTTCTCTCTCTTTTTCCCCTTCCTCCTTTCCACCACCTCCCCCTCTCCTGTCCCTCTCCCTCTTCTCCTCCCTCCTCTCCTTTCTCTACCTCCCCCCGCTACCATTTGCTGTATTTGCCTCCCATTATCCCAGCCTCCGTGGTCTCCTTTATCACAACACTCAGGCCACTTAAGCTGCTGTTGGAAGCTCTACCAGGGATGCCCAGTGGCAGGTGGGTTTGTAACAGGGATAGAAACCCTTCTAAAATGTTATCTTGGGTGTGGGGAGGGGTGTATGGTCGTAGCTCTCTCTGGGTGTCTAAGCAGGAATGCCTGATGGTCACCTCATGGCAAGAGACGCAGTGTCCTCTGCAGAGCAGGCTGTCGGGTGGATGATGGATCCTCTGTGTGACTCATGCCAGCCTCCTCTGTTCTTTTTGCAGCAGAGTCCTAGTACACCAGGGGCGGCTCCTTCACAGCGGCTCGCCCCATCTTGTTCCTGAGGGGCCTTTGTTGAGTTCTTCAGCTCCTTCTCTGGGCTACTTTGGCTTGTGAATAACAATGTAGGCACGTGTGTGTGTATGTGTGTGTGTGCACATGGATGCGTGTGTGTACAAATGTTTCTTCTGTGTGGGGTTAAGGCTGGCACCTCCCACTCTGCTGTCTTGGTGAGCTGCAAACAGTCTTCTGCAGGCTGAGGGAGTGGCACCAGCATGCCAAGCTGTAGGAATGCGTGGTCATCCGCGGCTCTTCCCAACGATCCTTGGCTCCCTCACTGGCTTGGTGCTCTCCAACGATGAGTTCATTACTGGTCTAACTTAGGGCCATCCTTGGTCTGAACTAAGGACAATTCCCTCTAGAGATGACAGGTTTTTACCTTTGCCAGTGGCTGATGGAAGCACACTGGGATCTCTCAGACCCACAGGCAGGCTTGCCATCACTGCTGGATGGATTCTGAGCTCAGTGCCCTTTCCTTGTTATCCAGAGTAGACTCAGAGCTCTGGAACACAGCCATCATCTGTCCTGTGAGTGCCTGCTGCTCAGCCTTCAGCTCTGCGTATGATCATTTCTAGTACAGGCACTCTGTGCAGGGTACAATTCTGCAGTGTGCTCAGTAGCTATGCTGAGCTGTCTCCCTCCTTGATAACAATGTTCAGGGCTTGGTAAGTCATCCGTTAAGTTTAGAAAGTTTCTTTCTACTCTCATTTCACTTGAAAATTCTCCAGGTTGCCATTTTAACTGATCTTCTCCATCATTACCATAATGTAGACATCTTCTTTTTTTTTTTTTTCAACAGAAATGATCAGGTTTGTTTGTTTGTTTGTTTTTTCCCAGGAACTTCTTTCCAACCTCCTGGGGTGCTTACTGAAATGGCTATCTTCATTTTTATAACACAAATACCTTATTTTATGATTCTATCAATTTTGACAATGCAAAACAGATAAAATTAATTTTATGCATATAAGACTAAAGTAAAATCCATCGTGGCAGCCTATATAGATACACCAAAACCCTCAATGATCAGGGGCTAAAATTCCAGAAAATCCTGAGATGAGTCCACTGAGCCGCTCAAAGATAAATGCAGTGGGAGACACATTCTTGTTTTCTCGGAATGAGAACTATTTGATGAGAGTGTGGAATTTAAAAACAAAAAAATTTGCATCAGTGTCTTGCTTGCATGTATGTCTGCCCACCATGTGAGTGCAGGGCCCATGGAGGCCAGAGGGTGTCAGATCTCCAGGACCTGGAGTTACAAGTGGTTGTGAGTCATCATGTGGGTACTGGGACTCGAACCTGGGACCTTTGGAAGAGCGGCCTGTACTCGTAACAGCTGAGCCACCTCTCTAGCTCCAATAGTGTGGATTTTTGAAGTGCATATTTGAATACACATTTTTCCATCTAAAGAAAACGAAAGCAGTTCATCTTGCTCTGCGATTGACCTGAGGAAGTTTACTGTTAGGGATGCATTGACATCATAGCTCAGTCGGGGGAGCTTCCAAGGTTTTCTTTGTCTGGAATACTTCGACTAACAAATATCTGTAGGGCCAGAGAGATGGTTAAGAGCTCTTCCTGCCCTTGGAGAGGACCCAGGATTGAACCCCAACACCACAGATGCTCACAGGCATCTGTAACTCCAGCTCAGGGAATCTGACTCCCTCTGCTGGCCATGGTGGGCACTGCACCACAGGTCATCTTTACATCCACACAGGCAAAACACCCACATACACAAGCAAAGGAAAACAAAAGAAATATAAATCTTATTTGAGTGTGAGCTAGGGCTAGTTTGTAAACAGCCCTGGCTCAAACTCCTTTACAGGGCGTTGCCGTCCTTCAGGGTATTTTAAACATTAGAAGTAATTTGAAGCTTCTGTAACCCCCAGACGTGAGTAATTCAGGACGATTTTTTCTTCAGAGACAAGAAAAGCTGAGGAATAGAAATCTACTTCAAGATGTTGGGAGACTTAAAAGAGGCGGCGAGGAAAACGGACCTGGAATTTTGGACCGCTCAGAAGCATATTGGGCGCCTTTTCCAGAGAATGCCGATGCCCTGGGACGGGCCCTGCGGCGGGCCTCTGAGGCTCAGTGATGCTGCCTAAGTCTTTTACAGTCTGTTTCTAAAAATAGTTTAACCTTGCTCTAGATTTTGATTTTTGGGCAGCTGGACATACATCTCTTTCACTTTTCCTGCGTATGTACGTATGTGCGCATGTGCGAGTGTAGGTCAGCGGTAAACATTGGTATCTCAGCTCTTCGTCCTATTTTTGAGACTTGGTCTCTCACTGGACCTAACCTTGGGCTTGCTGTATCAGCTAGACTGGCCAGTGAGCCCCAGGCATCCTCCTGTCTCCTTATTTACAGTGCTGGGGTTCCCAGTATACGCCGCCATGCCCAGCTTTTACACGGGCATTGGGGTTCCACACTCAGGTCCTTGAACAGTAAGCACTTTACCCACTCCTTCTGTGTCTCCCCCCCCCCCTGCCCCGGGTTCCTTAGTGGTACACATTAAATTATGTTTTCCCAAGTGTAAGTTGAAGCCCCAACCTCCAGCATGGCAGAATAGGACTATCTGAGGTTTTTACAGAAGTCAACCAGCTAACACCAGGCCATGAAGAAGCAGCTAACACTAGGTCATGAAGAACCAGCTAACACCAGGCCATGAAGATGTGCTCAATCCTATGTGACCAGAGTCCTTCTTTATGAAGTGGGAAAATTTGGGCACCTAGAAGGACAGAAGTCAGCTGCCAGGGTAACCCTGAGGTGAGGCCTGCTGGGAAGGGACCGTCACACCGAGCTGAGGGGTGAAGCAGGGCCATGTGCCTGGCTGCTGCCTCCAGTTCAGCTTCTGTCTCCAGAGCTCTGACAGAGTGAACCCCTCTGGTTAGCCTCTAACTTGGGGTTCTTTTCTTTGCTACTGCCTGCAGAGAGAATAACTCCACCCAGAAAGCAAGTGTGGGTGGAGCTAGAGAGTCTCTTTTTATTTTATATTTTTATTTATTTATTTATTTATTTATTTATTTATTTATTTATTTTTTTGAGAACTGAGCCTCCTTTCTCTATAGTCATGGCTGTCTTGGATCTCCCTTTGGAATCAGGCTAGCCTTAAACTCACAGAGCTCCTCCTGCGTGGGATTAAAGGAGTGCACACCACACCCAGCTAGAGGACCTGTCACGGTGTGGAGTGGGTTCCAGGGACAGAGGACAGCATGCAGGGACGCAGCGCATAACAGGCAGGGCTGCAGAGAAGCTTGGCTCCCACAAATGCATCTTTGACAGGGCTGTGGACTCAGATTGTCCATCCAGGAGGCGGAACAGAGAATCATTTCTTTACTAGTTGATGCCCAAGTCAGGTGAAAGGTTCAGCCGTGGGTATCAGTTCCCTTGCGTATCAAGAGAATGGCACGAACCCTGGGCCTTTTGCTATTCTTTTGCAATGGGAAAACCTGGGCTAAGAGGCAAGTCGGGTCCAGCACAGGCCTGAGGTGACATGAGGTGGGTTACACTGGAGTGGTCAGGTGACACCCAACTAGGGCAGTTGTGACAAATGAGACACACCAGGCGGCTGCTTAGGACCAAATGCTGTGTTTTTCTCCAAAGTTCATACCCTGAAGCCTTAACCTATCGTGGAAGGTAATTAGGTTTGGATGAAGTTGAGTGCATGGAGCCCCATCCTATGATTAGTGCCCTTCTAGAAAGAGGCAGAAACTCAAGTCCCCTCTCTCCGTGCCATGGAAGGAAGCAACGAGAAGCCAGCCATTTGCAGAAAATGAGCAAGCTGGCGCTATGATCTGGGGCTTTTCAGCCGTCAGGAGGGCGGGAAATTAGTCTCAACGTCAGGACAGAGCGAGTATCCTGAGGTGCACCTGCAAAGGACCAAGTCCTGGTGCTGGTTTACAGGTGCAGGGTTCAGCACCACCTCTTTCTGACCATTGTTTTCAGATCTCTGCCTAAATCCTTAGTCTTGTTCGTTATCTCTATAAACAAAGAATGCATGCTTATTTGAGATTAATAGATGATAATTTCAATATCCAAGTGCCTGTAGGACTGCTTCTCTTATGTCTGTTTCCCCACATGTTTTGTCTTCAGATGGTTACTGTCTGATGGTTGTGTTTAGTGTAGAAACACTTCAAGATGTAGGAGGGCATCTTCCCCTAGCTGTGAGCCACACTTACCCTGCAGGCCACCAGGGGTCGCCCGAGCGCCATTGCTGGAGTCTTGGGGCCGTAAACAAGAGATTTCAAAGGTGAATTTTTCTTTCTCATTCTAACTAAACCCATGGACAAGCTTCTGCAGCACATCTACGCCAATATTCTGCGTCCCCACCAAACAGGAATGAAGTCAGAGGCATAGAAAATATCATTAAAGATACTTTCAGACACACAAAAATAGAGTTTGGTTTAAGAAGAAGCACACTAAAAAAATCAAATGTCATTGTTCAGGCAAAGGGGTGAACTTGGATGAAGGCAAGAGCTCCAGGAAGGAGAAAGAGTGCCGACCATGACGACGGTAGCTGTGTGTCAAGGCTGCGTGAACGTTTACATCAACAACAATGTCTTGGGTTAAGAATATGGAGAGAGCGATGGGGGTCTGGGGTGGTCTTCGCGGATGAAATGTTTGCTGCCTAAACACAAGGGTCTGAGTTTGGATACCAAGCACCTGCTTAAAGCTCCGAGGGCTTGCTTGAGGCCAGGGAAGGAGTCTTCTTCAGGCGAGTGCTCTCAATGCTCAGCAAGGGCTGGGAATAGAGCCGGTCCCACTAGCTATATTGGAACCTCTCAGAGGTTCAGCCAGATTGTGGTGTAGGGTAAGAGACCCAACCAGAGAAAACCATCCTGGCTCTGAAACCAGAGCCAGTGAAAGAAACACACCCTGGTTCTGAGACCTGAGCTAGTGAAAAACATACTTTAACCCTGCACCTAGTACCAAAGAAACATGTCCTGACTCTGAAACCAGTGCCAAAGAAACACACTTTGTCCCGAGAGTCAGAGTCAGTGAAAGAAATACACCCTAGAGTCAAAAAGCTTAGAAAGGATGGCGAAAGAAACACAGTTTGACTCTGAAATCAGCCATCTCTGCCCCTGACCAACTAACCAATCCCTAAACAGGGAAAAACTAACCAATCCCTCTTCTCCCTGGGAATACTCCACCCCTAACAAACCCTATAAGCCCTGCACTTAGTTTGGGGCTGCTCTTCCTCCACCCTGGTAGAGGCAGCCACTCTCCTGGATTCTTCCCTCCTAATAAATCTCTCGAGCGAGGTTTAGGTGAGGACCTTCTTTTGCCAGAGCAGTAAGCTGCTACGCTTACGGTGGCCCATACTATTGCCTGAGTCCCGACTGCCAGCGTGCTCTGCTACCTGAGCTGTAACACTCAGTGTTCCCTGACTCCGACTGCCAGGATCCCCTTCCATCTGAGCTGTGCCGCTTCCACGTGGGAGGAGCAGGCCTGGTCTCTATAGTGTGTGTGTGTGTAGGCTGATTATTTTATGTTGAGCCCTGCTGCAGTTTTAAGGAAGACTCAAAAGAAGACCGTATTATTTGTTTATGTATGTATGTATGTATGTATGTATGTATGTATGTATGTATGTATTGGTTGTTTTGAGTCAGATATTTGTTTGTGTGGCCTCAGCTGTCCTGGAACTAACTCTGTAGATCAGTCTGGCCTCAAACTGAAGAGATCGGCCTGCCTCTGTCTCCTGAGTGCTGGGACTAAAGGCGTGAGCCACCACTGCCTGGCTATTTTATTTTAATTTTAATGGATGTGTATCTATGTCTGTGCAAGTGAAGGCAGTGCCGACAGAGGCCAGCAGAGGGCGTAAGATCCGCTGGTGTTGGACTTACAGGCAGTTGTGAAGTGTTTGGCATGGGTACTGGGAACTAAACTCAGGTTCTACCGAAGAGCAACAAGTACTCTTACCTGCTGATCCATCTCTCCAGCCCTGACCATAATATTCCTGAGGACCTTCAGGGAACCTTTGAAAAATCATTTCAGGAATTACAGAGTACCCAGTGCCCAACGAGGTAGACGCCAGACAGCTCGTCGTCTAAGCAAGAGTTACCCTACATAGAAGCAGCAGAGAGATAAACATGACCCGTCATGAAGAGGAATATCAACGGACTGAAAGCAACCCGGAACTGACGAGAGGCTGGAAGTCCTCATTAGAGCTGTCTCGATATGCTGGAAAGGTCAGGGAGAAGCATGGAGGATCGATGTGACAGCAAACGGGCACTAGCAGAAGTTTAGACGGAAGAGCAGAACTGGAAGACACACCGGCAGAAGCCACCTAACACAGACCGTGGAGAAAGGAGGGCTGTGGCCCAGCAGACGGTTCTGGGATGCTGTCTCTCTACCTGCATGACAGCTGCACTGGAGCCCTGGAGCCGGGGACGGCTGCAGCTTCCAGGGGAAAGCTTAGGTGGCAAAGGAGAATTTCAGTTCATTTTTTTTTCCAGTTATGGCTCTGAGCATAGTGGCGTTTCTCATGTGCTCCTCCTGGCAGGCAGCTGTTCATGTATGTCAAGAGTAGATTGCATGTGGCTTACAGTAGGAGGGTGGACCCAAAACACCTTTCCCCCAAGTATCAAGAGATGTCCTTGGAGTCAAATACTGCTCCTGGGTCCAGAGATGCTAAGAGGTGGTGGCCACTGTTCGGCACTTGCCTGCCATATGGAAGTCTCTTTCCCTCCAGCTGAGGTGCCTGGCACAATCTTTTCTCCCCATGAATTTCCTTAACTTGTTCTTTTTTCTATAATATCCATATCTAATAACAATTCATGGTCAAGATTATATTTAAGCCACCTATTGAGTGAAGGATCCTAACAGTGCTTAAATATGTTTCTCATTTAAGGGTTTAGTGTGTGTGTAGTTTGGAATAGTGACTTGGGGATGAGAGGCGGTGTAGGGGCCGCTTGCCTTTCCGCTTCTGCTCATAGCCTGCCTTGCCTTCAACAGTTGGCAGGAGAGCAGAACTTACGCCTGCTAACTAAGCAGCACTCTGGAAAGGTGCCTTGATTTGTTCGGTTTTCAGTTTCCAAACAGGATTTCATTGGACACAGGCTAGCCTCAGACTTGCAGTGATCCTCCTGCCTCACTCTCCCTAATCAGGGATTATAGGCGTGTACCACCACACCAAGCCAGAAGGTTCTTTTTGATGTTATGGTTTTATTAATTTATAAAAGTGAAGCAGGATATCAGGTAGACAGTAAATAATATACAGGATGCAGAATATTTCAGAGCATAGACACCTCAAGCTCCCACTGCATGCTAGTTCAGCAAACTGCTTATCAAAGGGTCAAGGGTTACGTTTGTTATTCTTTTCTCTCCTCTCCAACCCCCATCCCGGGTCAGATCTTCTTTAGTAGTTTGAGAGTCAAGCACTTCTGTCGTGACCTGAGAAAGACTTGGGAGTCATTGATTGAAAGTTTGAGCCATTTGACATGTACTGACACTGTGATTCTGAAAGTAGTTTTTAAAGAAATGACTCCATGAACCACAATGGGAAATTATTGGAAATGTTATTATGAATATCTGTAAAATGTTTATTATATATTATAACACACACACATATATGAAGACAAACATTGAAAAGTAAGCCTCCTATTTTTTGTTGTATTAAGTAAGGGTCCCATGTAGCCCAGGATAGCCTCAACCTTGCTTCGTGGCTGAAAATGACCTTGAACTCCTGATCACCCCCCCCCCACCTTCCGAGGCTCTGGGATTATGAGGGTATATATACCGCCATACTTGGCCTACACAGTAAACTTTTTGAAGCAGTTTTAAGATTTATAGCACAGAGCACCCGAATACCTCACCTTCCACGCTTCTCATGACTCCCATCTTAGCTCTGGTGACAATGGACATGCTTGTAACATCATTCACAATGCTACCTTTAGCATAATTAATCAGCCAATATTGTTCTCTTACTATTAACCAAAGCTCTGACTTCTGATCTCCTTGGTTTTATTTAGGTTTCTTATCTGCTTCATGATCCCATCAGGAGCAGGCATTATGTTCACTACCCCTCAGACTTCTGGAAGGTGTTTCTCAGAGTGTTGCTTCTTTTTCCATGACTCCGATAGTTTTGAAGATTGTTAGTCAGGGTTTTTTTTTTTTTATTTTTGAGACAGGGTTTTTCCGTAGCTTTTTTGGTTCTGGTCCTGGAACTAGCTCGTGTATACAAGGCTGGCCTCGAACTCACAGAGATCCGCCTGCCTCTGCCTCCCGAGTGCTGGGATTAAAGGCGTGCACCACCACTGCCTGGCTTGTTTTTTGTTTTTTTGAGACAAGATCTTTCTATTTAGCCCTGACTGTCCTGGAACTCACTATATGTATAAGGTTGGCCTTGATTTCACAGAGAAAACTTTACATACGTTTCAAACACATACAAAATTAGAGAATAGTATAATGAAACCTCATACACCCAGAGCTCAACATTCATAACCATCATCAGTTCGCCAAGATTATTTTATCTAAAATGTCCCTCTCCCTACCCTTGAGGATTTAAAAACAAATAACATATATACTCTAGTATTCTTTATTTCAGCATTTACCACTAATATAGTACATATGTGCTATTCATGACACATGAATTACCTGCTCATGTGTTAGGGCTGTAACTCAATTTGTAAAGTGTTTGCCTAGTGTGTACAATGCCTTGCATTCAACCACCACCACCACAGGGCCACCAAGCCTGATGTTCTGAATTAGATCCCCAGAACCCTCAGAATTGAAGGAGAGAACCTACTCTCTGAAATTCTTCTCTGACCTCCATACATGTGCTATGGCACACGTACAGATAGACAGACAGACACATGAGGAAGACGAGAAAGAAGAGGGGAAGAGGTAGTAGTTGTAGTTTAAGGCTGTCTCTGGTTACATAGCTCATTTGAGGCTCGTCTGGGATACATGAAATAGCTATTGCCGCATGTAATAAGACACATGAGGTAGATACTTGCAACTTCAGCACTTGGGAGACCGAAGAAGGAGGACTACCATGAATTCTAGGCTACATAGTGAGACCCTGTCTGACCAACAACCGAAAAACACCCCAAACAAACAAATCAAAACAAAGCTGATGATGACTCTGTTATATTGTGTAGTCAGCCTGCGTTCAAAATTTTAGCTGTCTAATTGGGCTCAAAGAAGTTCTATTAAAAGCTTTGACTCAATGGTAGGGCATTTGCCTTGCATGCATGACACCCTGGCTTCCGTTCCCAGCATTGCCAAAGTGTGTGTGTGTGTGTGTGTGTGTGTGTGTGTGTGTGTGTGTGTAGCGGGGGAGTCCTGTTCAATTAGCATATTCAAAGCTATGATCTAAGCAAGGTTTATTGATTGAATTTAGCCAACTGGAGAAATGAAACTTTTACAACCATTTCTGCTAAGACCTGAAGCAGTAAAACTACTGTTATTCTTAAATTCAAGAGGAAGTGCTACATGCTGTGTGGAACATAAGGGGCATCTTAGACTATTTACAATGTTGCTAGTCCAGCACCTACCTCAAGCTGCAAGAACTGTTGTGAGGAGTCACTAAGTGTTGGGAGCCCTGTGGCCTAGTTTCAGATCAGCATATAAATACTTGTCCAATGGCTGAGAGACAAGACCCATGGAGACCACAGCCTGCACACTCTCTTTTCTCTCTCTCATATTATTGAAGACTCTCTTGGTGTTTTTAGTGTCACTTTTTGAGGCACGTATGGGACAGATGTGATCATTCCCAGAAATCCCATCTTTTTTCTCAAATAGTTTTCTGTAGTGGCATTTCATTTGCATTTTAATAAATGAAACTTGCCTGAAGATCAGAGAGTAAAACAGCCCCCACTGGTCAGCCTTACAGACCAGGCAGTGCTGACATTTGCACCTTTAATCCCAGTAGCCACACTGGTTGCCATAGAAACCGGGTGATGCATGCCTGTAATCCCAGTGGTGCATGCCTTTAATCCCAGCCCCAGAGAGAAATATAAAATGGGAGGAGACAGCTCTCAGACACAGTCTCATTCTGAGATTCCTGGAGGCAGGACTGCTATCTTTGATCTGAGGTAGAGGTAAGTGCCAGTGGCTGGCTGCTTTGCTTTTCTGGCCTTTAAGTTGAACCTCAGTTTCTCTCTCTGAGTTTTTGTTAATCATGCTTACATTTTTCCTAAAATTCTTTGGAACTGATGCTTCTCAGGTTTCTTATAGAGAGGCTTACATATGTTAGATCCTTTTGTAGGACAAAAGAAAAGTTAGAGAAATATAAGCTAATGATATGCAAGCAGTTTATGGCAAGTAACCCCTACTTCTGTAAATATGCTTTGTTAATGATATTGTTCTTGAGAATTTGTCCCCATGTTTCTCACCTTTTTACTTGGTAAAGACAGGGTGTGCCTGGCTTGATATTTAGCCAAGCTAACAAAATACTGAACACTGTTTTAGGTTTAAAATAGTTTTGATGTAAAAGTTGGGAAAAACTTTATTTGACATATTTGTTTTTGATGGAGGTTAACGCTGAAGGATGGGAAAACATGTTTGTTTGTTTTTCTTCTTTTTATTGATTTTATTGAGCTCTACATTTTTCTCTGCTCCCCTCCTTCTTCTCCCCCCTTCAACCCTCTTCCATGGTCCCATGCTCTCAATTTACTCAGGAGATCTTGTCTTTTTCTACTTCCCAGATAGATTAGATTCATGTATGTCTCTCAACATGTTTGTTTTTTTTTAAGTATATAATAAAGATAGCTCAAGTTCTTTGGGGCTGGCCACTTGTGTGAAACTCATCTGGGGGTCGGATAATTCTTCTTCAACTGATACCGCTTCCCTGTCTCAGAACCTGAACCCAGGCTGCAGTGGGACTTCTAAGGAGCTCAGGTCTTTTCATCTCGCTTTGAGAGTGTGAGGCGGGTGTGGTGATGTGTTTCTCTTTCTCCCAACACAGAGGATCTTTAAAAGAAGTTATTAGGGAGCTTGGTGTTAATTCTTTGGAGCTAGTAGAGACTGGTAGTTGGGCCAACCTAAGGAGAGGAAAATCCATGACTGGAGAAGCCTGGACAATGCCAGCAAAGCTGAGTAAAGGGGCAGGGAACCCAGAACGGGCTGTGCCTTCATCAGTGGCAGGGCAGAAAGTGCCCAGCGATGAGAAGGGATGGAAAAGAGGAAGGTTGTACCTGTGATCACTTTACAGCAGACCCATCCAGATGTCTTTTTGTTACGGGGGGAATTTCAGCTTATATATTTAATACAGACACGGGAATAGAGCAAGTACAGGGAAGATGCCCTGTCCATCAAAGACTCAGTCAGGGATTTGTATATGATAAAGCTGTAATTCAGCTTCTAAAATTTCCAGTCTCAGAGAGGCATATTGGAACTTGTTTCTCCCAACTCCCAGTTAGGTAGTAGGATATTAAAGAAAGGGGAGGGATCAACCAAGCCTTTCCTCCTCTCTAGCCTGGGCAGTACTGAGGCAGAAGAGGTAAGATGACTTAGTTCTTAGCCCTTGGCCCTCAGATCCCCCGAATTTTCAAACTAAATTGGGATATAATAAAGAAAAATTACTTCAAACCTCGGACATAATTTCCTTCTGGGGAAAAATACTTTCCTGGTAAAATGCTTAAGCAATTTTCTGATAAATCACAACAAGATGAAAACCTCTTCCAGGAAGCTATTTACTTATTCAGCTGGATGGCTGGTATCTAATTGATTTTGAAACTAGTTTAGTAATAATTTTCTAACCATATCTTCGGCTATAAAGTATGTCTTCCACAGGGTAATCATTGATTGGCTTGTTTAGGTCTCTTCACATATAGATGCTGTTGGGTCTGCTCTTTTAGTGATGACAAAAGTGTGTCAGGGACAGCAATACTGTGGCAGAGGCAGTAATTTTGGTTGCCTGTGATAACAGTCACATTTTAGTACAAAATTTCTGAGAAATCACTCTAGGAATCTTTCATTGACTTTTTGTGGTGATAAGGTGATCAATTAGAGTTAGATCTCTTTAGGCCAATGACATTGGGACATGGAGACTGCATTGCCTACCTCCATTTCAGTTTCCAGGGCCTGGTCATTGTAATGACCCTGCAGGCAGTTTCCTTTTCCATGTATTAACCTAACAGGGCACTACAAAACAAGCAAGTTGCTTTTCTTCTACATTCTCTACTCCTCCCCTTATTCCCCTTCCCAACTTCTCCTTCCCTTCCCTACCTTTTGACAAGTTGTAGCCCAGGCTGACCTCAAATTTAAGATCCTACTGACTTAACTTGTTGTATCAGTTACTTTTCTCTTTTCCCTAACCAAATACTTGACAGAAGCAACCCAAGAGAGAGAGGATTCACTTTGTTTCATGGTTTGAAGGAAGAGGTGCATTGTGGTGGGGAAGGCATGGGAAGAAGCAACTGTAGCCAAGAGCATGTGGCAACTGTTCACACCTCAGTGGAACAGAGATAGATGCAGATGCAGAAGCAGGTCTGAGCTATAGACCTCAGCTGCCTGCTTCCTCCAGCCTGGCTCTGTTTCCTGAAGATTCCATAAATACACCGAACAGGTGTCTAACTACAAGAACCTGTCAGGCTGCTTCACATTCAAACCACAGTGTCTCTGAATCGGTAGGATTATAGGAGTATGCCACTACTCCTGACCTACAAATTCCTTGAAGAGAGGATTGAGTCTACACAAAGAGACCCGTTTTCTGATTATCCCCTGTAGTGCGCACCACGGCGCTGTCATGTCAGGGGCACGGAGCCTGGGCGCCATTTGCTGTTCCACCTCAAACTTGACAGCTTGTGCGCAACTTGACAACTTGTGCGCATGCGCGCACACAGCGCATGCGCGCGCGAGCTCCCCCCCCCCCCCCCAACGCAGGGAGTATTTCGATCTGGCCATCCGATCTGGCCAATCATAATTTAAGCACGATCACTCCATTCTGGCCTGAGCCATTGGGTTGATGACACGTCAGGGCTTTGTCTGGCACCGTATATATTCTTCTGCGTCACGGGGACGGGGTCTTTTGCCTCTTTACAACCTCAAGTGTAAGTGCTCCAATAAAGTGTGTTCTGAGAAGAATCCTGTTGCGGTCGTCTCTTCTGCTGGCAGGAGCGGCGTGCTGCAATCCCCCAAAACAGGAGGAAGGTACCTATATACATATTTCCTTTACAATATTTTTTATGATGACGAAAAATAAGCAGCCTGAATGTGCAATAATGGTTAAATTAAAATATTATGTAATATAAATATAATATGATGAATTAAAATATTCATTAGAAATACCATGACTTGGAAAAGACAACAAAAACTCAATTCACACTTAAAGCATGCATGTTTTATATTAATTTTATAGTTGAATCCATGCTGTATTTAAATACATATATACATACACACATATGTATACGCACATACAGAGAGAAAACAGTCAAAAATGATAACATGTTAAGATTATGGATGACTAATTTTTTTAATTTTCTAAATTTTTCTAGATCTTTCCTATTAAATTTACTTAATATCAGAAACATTTGCTGATGATTCTAAAGTTTTTTTATATTTATTTATTTATTATACAATATTCTGTCTGTATGCCTGAAGGCAAAAAGAGGGTGCCAGACCTCTTTACAGATGGTTGTGAGCCACCATGTGGTTGCTGGGAATTGAACTCAGGACCTTTGGAAGAGCAGACAATGCTCTTAACCACTGAGCCATCTTTCCAGCCCGATTCTAAAGTCTTATGAAGCAAAGGATAACCAGCCTACAGTCCACAACCACAGAGAACCTAGACAACAAAGAAAACCCTTAGAAAAACATACATGGATCCACTTAGAAAGGAGAAAAAGACAAGATCTCCTGAGTAAATTGGGCGTGTAGAGAGCAGGGGTAGGGAGGAAGGGAAGAGGGGAAAAATGTATAGCTCAATAAAGACAATAAAAAAGAAAACATTAAAAAACAATTCTAAAGTCTTAGAATCACATTTTATTAGCAATCCATGAAGAATGGTACATAAAAATTTTCATTTGCTAATGTTCAGCTGTTGGCAGACACAATACATTTTTTTTAAGCTAAAGCAAATGTCAATTGTCACTATAACACTTCTAAAGTTAAGAGAGAGCTACATAATAACTGGCAGAGGTACTCCTGGGTAAAAGTGGAGAAGAACAGGAAAAGGTTCACCTTCCCAGGTAACGATTTTCAAGGCACAGAACTAATGGGGAGGATGCCCTGAATGGGGAGGATGCAATCTGAGAAGGATATGCAAGGCAGGGAAGATTTAGGGGTACCTAGAGGCACCCCAGGTAAAGTAGGTTCCAGAGAAGAGTTTTTATTACGTTCTCCTGAAAGTGCTGGACAGTGGGTTACTTTCAGTATTGGGGAAGCAAGAAATAACAGATTAGAGAAGGCTGGATGCTTAGGTTTGGTTCTGAATGTAATGGAGAGACTCTGAGGATATCTGAGAAAGACTCAAAATCTATATGGACTCCACGGTCTTCAGGAAGTGACTTGGGAGTGGAGAAGGAGTTAAATTATGACATCTCTGCAACACTAAGCCCATGATCAGCTAAACTGATCGAGACTAGCAAATCTAGAACATATCTTACCTAAAAATTGATTTGACCACACTTTGTCCGAGATTCAGAGTACTCATTTTGATACAGGGTCTCACCACGTAGCCTTAGGTGGCCTGGAAGCAGGCTGACCTCACACTTAAAACATCAGCTGGCCTCTGCCTCTCCAGGCTGACCTCACACTTAAAACATCAGCTGGCCCTGAGTTTTGTGTATTCCAAACAGAACTGGCATATAGTATTTAATACAGTTGGAGCAGATTCTTCCATTCAGAAAGAGGCAAAAAAAAAAAAAAAAAAAAAGAGTCTAAATAACAAATAAACAAATAAACTGAGAAATAGAAATTCTCACATGTAAAAAGTATTTGACGTTTAGAAGGCCGGTTATCAAATGCTGTATCCTGATTATTTGGAGTGATGGGTTAGTGTAAGCTAAGACTTTAAATACCTCACTAGAAAATATAATTCTCTAAATATAAACGGTCTTAACTGTCCTAGGCAACTGAACTGTTGTCTAAAACATCTAAAACTGCATGACAACAGACAAGATGACTGTGTTTCCATTAGCATGGGAGGACATTATTAAAATCTCTCATCCTAGATAGTATCGCATCCATTTAGAATTGGGATTCAGGCACAAACCTTCCTGAATCGGGAGCCTAACGGAAAAAGTCGAGCTTAACTGACGGGTTAGCTCACCATCACTGTGGATTCGGCAGCTGCCAGAACATTTCGGAATTAATTCGCTGACGGAAAGCCTTGTGCCACTAAGCTAAGCAGCTCCTTCATTTCAAATGCAAATCTCGGGAGTAACTGAGGAGGGGCTGGAAATGGGGATCTCCTTTCCAGGGCACATTTGTTCATGTGGAGTGGAGGGCACCACGTTTACAGAATGGCGAGCATAATTAAGAACGACAAATATAACTTGAAATTGTTGAGATCTTAAATGAAATCAAATGTGAGGTGAATGTTAACTAGTTTGAATTAATCTCTTCACAGGGTACCGATCTGAAAACATCTAAAACTTAGAAAAACTCCTTTGGCATTTTTATCCTTGTATATTATGAATTTTGGTAAATTTGTATCCGCTCTTACCCTTTCCTCGTCCCAACAAGTCCCCTCCGATTTTCATCCTTAAGGAAAGGGGGAAAAAAAAAACCTAACATTTTTGTGTGTCAAATAAACGTCAGTAAGTAGATGAATATATTCGTTGGGTTTAATCCCTTCGCCTGCCGACCTTGGGCACTTTAGAGAACCGGGTCCTGGGGACCGAGCAGCCGCCGTCTGTCGCGTGACTCGGCGCTCGCGTCCCGGGCCGTCGCCTCCTCCGCGCCGCCGTCGCCGCCGGGCACCCGTGCCAGCGCCCATGAGCCTCCTCCGCGCAGCCGCCGTCGCCGCCGGGCCCGCGCCGCACACTCCGATCCGGCTGCTCGCGAGGAACCTGGCCGCCATGGCGGAGCCGCTCAAGTCTGTGGATTACGAAGTGTTCGGGAGAGTGCAGGGTACAGCCTGACCCTGGGGGGCCAGGACGGGGCTGGGGGAGGAACGGGAGGAAGATATGGCCGTCCATCTTAGGGCTGCCTCTTCCTTCCGAGGCACGGACTTCCGCTCGGCCATGACACAGCAGCCGCGCGTGGGAAGCAGGGCATTGCGCGTGCGCGGGAGGGCTGCGGCAGGGAGACGCTGGGGGCCGAGGGAGGTCACCCAGGGTATCCGAGGGGGTAGCCGCCACCCCACCGGAGAACGCTGGTGTGGGTCGGAAAAGGTTATCAGGTTTGGGTTTAGCAAGGATGCTTAATGATACTGGCTGGTTTACTTTGTCCGAGGTTGTAGACCCCTCCAACTAACTGGAGATTGAACATATTTTATACTTACTTTTGCATTTGTGCAAAAATATATATTTTTGACGCGCTCATGCAATTTAAATGAAGTTTTCTAATTTTTCTCTCATTATAAGCTTAAATGGTTGCACAGAACATAATGTCTGACCTTGTAAAATTTTTATATTTGTAAATGACAACGTTAAAACATTCTTTGAAATTTACCTAATGGGCTTGACATGGTGGCTCATGCCTTCGTTAGGCAAAAACAAGCTGATCTCTTTGGGTTCGAGACCAGCGTAATCTACACACAGAGAAAATTATCTAATGGAATATAAATACCGTAAAGATTTAATATATACTATTATTCATTTAAAGGAAGAAAGCTTTTTGACTCTGACAATATAGCTCCTGTGGTAGAGCGCTTGCCTAACTGGGTACCTGCACCACACCAATGTGATGTGGTGGCATATGCCGGTAATCCAGCTAGCTCTTGTGAGGTGGCTGTAGATGGAGTTGGAGCTAGTGGAGGCTGCATGAGTCCCTGTCTCCAAAATAAAAACAAGGCTCTTTTACAATGATATAACTTTCTGCTTGCGTCTGATTTCCATTCTACGCCCTCATAACTTTATTCCATTATTTGGTATACAGGAGAGTTCCTTACTACTCCCTCCATCTTCACCCACCTCCCGCCCCAGATGTGCAGTGCATGTGTGTAATAGAAATGGGATACAGGATCCTTTTATTAACTTCCAATAGCAATAAGCTTTAATGCTAAGCATTCGATCGCAAAGGTGAGTTTGTATTGGAAATTTATTTCTAAGTGGGAGAGCTGGGAGGTTTTTTTTTTTGTTTGTTTGTTTTTAACGGAATCCTGTTTAAGGAGGAGGGAAATATTATCCTTTTATTTTGATATTTGATAGATATTTTCCACTTTGGGGTGGTGTATCCAGGGCAAGTTAAAATGAACGGGAGTGTTAGGGGAGGTGGGGAAGGAAAATCACAGCAGGCAAGGCTGAGGTCAGAGTTAGGAAAGGCTTGCAGTTCTTGGGTTTGTACCTTTAGGAAGGGCACCAGGAGTCATGGCTGTAGTCCCCACCCCATCCTGTCTGATCCCAGAAACTGAGCAGTATTGGGTCTGGTTAGTACTTTTGATACTGTGATAATTTGACTACATTTGGAGTTAACTAAAATCCCAAAATGGGTTTTAAAAATCCCCGAGAGGCATTTTTGCTTTATTTGAAGTGGGAAGACCCACCTCTAATCCAGATCTTTGAGGTAGAAAGACCCACCTCTAATCCAGTGCACACCTCTGGAAGCCTATATAAGCACATAGAAGAAGGAAGTTTGTTCTTTGCCTGCCCTCCCCTTGCTAGCAAGTCCATTCCCTCACTGGCATTAGAGCCCACTTCTTCAGGATTCTGGCTTATACTGGAGACCAGGGGAAACATCCAGCCTCATGGACTGAGCAACTACTGGGCAATAATAGGCAGCCATTGTTGGATTAGCAAGGCCACAGGCTGTAAGTCTAATAAATCCCCTTTGTATATATATTCATTCTGTAAGCTCTAGAGAACCCTGACTAATACAGATTTTGGTATCAGAAGTGGTTCTCCAACAAAAGTATAAGGATGACCCTTTTAAGTATCTGGGATAGGCTCTCTAATTTGCTAACACCTACAGTTACTGAAGTCTCTCCTGGGAGCTTGGAGAGCACTAGAAGCCCATAGTAGGAACTCTTTTACAAACTTGAAGAGATAAATGCCTTCGATTATCCTGATTCACTAATTGTGACTAGAAAAAGATTTGGTAACTCAGTATGTAAAACTTTCGAGTTTGTGGAAAAATAGGGAAAATGATGATGCTGGTTGATTGTTCCTAGATCTCTGTATAAATTGTGTGATAAAATTAACCTATCTCCAGTATCTCAGAACAAGGTGATAGACAAGAATGAACTGGGTGATAAAATTGACTGGCTCCAGATATAAAGTTTTCTAAGTGTGCACAGGAAGAGAATCTTCTCTCCAGCAGCCACAGAGCTCAAGTTTTGAAAAATCAAGCCAAGGTCCTCATTATAAGGTTGACTGAATTGCAGTGAAAATTACAAGTCCCAGCTTTGGAGGGTGTCTTTGGTTAAGGTAAGGGCATTCATTGGTAAAGAGTGGGACCTTGCACCTTGGGATGGGAATGTGTGGGAGTACCCTACTGAAGCTGAGAACTTTGAACCCTCAGGATTTCAGGGGTTTATCTCACCGGAGGAAGTAGTCTCTATACCCTCAGCCGAAGATGTACCCGAATCCCACCCCCCCTTTCACCTTTGTTCGAGGAAATTAATCCTTTGTTATCTGATAAAAAGCAAATGAACCAACAAAGAACAAGGAATTTTGCTGAAGGAAATGCCAGGCAAGACAATTCTGGTGTCCCACAGGGCCACCAATAGTTGTCTCTAGACTTATACCCAGACTTAAGGAAAAGAAGGCTTCTGGTGGGAAGGTGGAAAGTTTAGTCCATGGGGACTACTAAAGAGCTTAATGAGTTTGCCATTTTATTCAAGCAGACACCTGGGACTATTTGTGGGAATAGATTTTTAAGGGTGTAGGATAATGTGGAATAAACATAAAACTGGATCAGGCTGAGTTTATGGATCTGGGCCCGCACAGTGGAGATTCTAGGTTTAATATGGAAGCTCTCACAATTTAAAAAAGTGTCACACATGAGGTTGAATGGTTGCCTGAAACATTTGTGAAAAGTTGTCATACTGAAAAGGAATTGGAGATGCCTGATATTCCTTGTCTTAGTGTTGGTGAAGGGAGTCTCCTCCTCCTCCTCCTCCTTTTCCGTGTGTGTGCTTTGAGACAGGGTTTCTCTGTGAAACAGTCCTGGCTGTCCTGGAATTTCCTCTGTAGACCAGGCTGGCCTTGAACTTAGAGAAATCTGCCTGCCTCTGCCTCCTGACTGCACCACCGCGCAGCTTGATAAAGGAATTTTAAGGTTCAGAGAAATGGCGATGCTAGAATGGGTACGCTGTGTAAAATCTAAGGCGTGCCCTTCACTAATCCTATGAGACAAAAATGTTGAGGGGGGCGCCAGCACACTTGGAGGGCTTTGTTGTTGCCCCCTTTCTTGTGCCATGCCTTAGGTTTAGAGACACTGCTGCTTAATTGTAAGAATTAAATGGGTTCAATTGGGGACAAGGCACCAGCAGCCGCGTGCCAGCACTGAGTTATCAAAGAATACAATGGGTTCAATTGGGGACCAGGCACCAGCAGCCGCGTGCCAGCACTGAGTTATCAAAGACAAGGTGATCTTGGTTATTGCAATGGGCAGCATAGACAAAGCACTGCCCATAATTGACCTAGCCCATAGCGGTCATCCCAGGCAAAATGAATCTTATGGCGTCATGACTCATAGACCTTTGTACTGGCCAAACAACCATAGTGTTTCCATACATGAAACAGATAAGAAACCTATTGAATTTTGTTTGATCTATATACGTGTATGAAAAAAGTCACAAATGAATGAAAAAAAAAAGGATGCATTGGATTATGGCAAAAGGCAATCAATTTCCAAACTTGAGCCAAATTGTGAATGAACAGCCAGATTCCACTGAGGAAGGACCTAGAGAAAATATCTAAAAATTTCATGGTTAGCCTTTCTCCAGTCCTTTCCAGAGGAATCTGCAGCCTTTTACCAGGGTAACTAAACATTGGGGGAAAGGAAATAGCCAGACTTTCTGGGATCTGTTGGATACTGGTTCTGAATTGATACTGATTCCAGGAGATCATAAGAAATGTTGTGGCCCTGTAGTTAGTGTAGAGGCTTACTGAGGCAGAAACTGATGTCCAACTCACAGTAGATCCAGTGGGTCCCCAAACTCATCCTGTGTTTATTTCCCTAGAAAGCATAATTGAGATAGATATAATTGGAACTTGGCAGAATCCTCCCATTGGTTCCCGATCAGTTGAGTAAGGGCTCTTATGGATGAAAAGGCCAAATGGCAGCCTTTAGAGTTGCTCTGCCAAGGACTCTAGTGAATCAAATCAGTATCACTTCCATGGAGGAACTGCAGAAGTTGGTACCAACATCAAGGACTTGAAAGATGCAGGCGTGTGGGCTTTTACCACATCTTCCTCTAGCTTTCTTATTTGGCCTGTATGGAAGGACAGTAGAGAATGACAGTCGACTATTAAAAACTCAGTCAAGCAGTGGCTATAATTGTAGTTGCTGTACCAGATACGGTGTCCTTACCTGGGCAGATTAACACATCTGGTACATAGTATAAAGCTCTTGATCCAGCAAATGCCTTTTTCTTGATACCTATCCAAAAGGAACACCAGGAGAAATTTACTTTCAGTTGACAAAGCCAGCAGTTTATACCTTTACAGTTTTATTTCAAGAATATTTTAACTATCCAGCCCTGTGCCATAACTTAGTTAGAAGAAATCTTAATCCCCTGTTTCTTCCACAATATATATCATTGGTGCCCTATATTGATGGAATTATGCTGATTGGACCAAGGGAACAGAAGGTAGCAATCTCTTTGGACTCATTGGTAACCCATATGTGCATCAGAGGATGGGAAATGAATCCAACCAAAATTCAAGGACCTTCTACCTCAGTGAAGTTCTTAGAAGTTGAGTAGTGTAGGGCATTCCTTCTATGGTAATGGATAGTTAATGCATCTGGCCCCTCCCACCACCAAGAATGAATGTTTAGTGGGCCTGTTTCAGTTCTGGGGACAGCACATTCCTCACTTGGTGTGTTACTCTGGTCCATGTGCAGAGTTACTGGAAAACTGCTAGCTTTGTGTGGGGCCTGGAACAGGATGGCTCTTCAACAGGTCCAGGCTGTGTGCAGGCTGATCTACCATTGGGCCATATGATCCAGCAAACCCTGTGGTACTTGAGGTATCAGTGGAAGATAGGGATGCTGTTTGACAGGTCCCTGTTGGTGAATCACAGAAGACATCTTTGGAATTTTGGAGCAAGGCTCTACCATCATCTGTAGACAACTATTCTCCTTTTGAAAGATGGATCTTAACTTGCTGGACAGTATCAAAGGTATATGCCACTTCGATTTGATAATTATCTTCTGCTGTACATGTATTACTTCATGATTATTTTATTTTTAAATGGTATGCATCTGAGTATGTGCATGTAGGTGCAAGTGACCTCAGAGGCCAGAGAGGCATTGGATCACCTGGCACAGGAGTTATAGGCATTTGTGAGATACTGGACACAACTGCTAGAATCCTAATTTAGGTCTTTTAGAACAGTGCATGTATGATCTTAACTATACATGTGCTATCTCTCCAGCCCAGGGAATTAGTTTCTTGCCTCCCACCATGTGGGTCCCGGGATTGAACTCAGTAGTCAGACTTGGAGTAGTCTTTTTTCCAGGAGCCACCTTGCTGGCCCTTTCTGATACATTCGACATGAGAAGACCAGGTTAGGGATAGGGATTTGACAGTAGAAGACGCAGAGGTCATGTGCCATTTCCATTGCATGTTGCAAGTGTCCCTGAGACTCATGATAGTTCATGTTGACTTCGACAACCTAAAATAGTGTTTGCTGGTTTTTCTACTGTAAAGTTACTTTGAATTTCCTCTATTTTGACAGTTCCACATTCCCTTGGGTTTTGTTTGTTTTTTTTCCTGTGAATTTCTGTTGCTGGCCGTGGGAGGTGAGGCTTTCCTGAGGCATAGGAACAGGGAGCTGAGTCTTTGCTAGCACATTTGTAGCTGTGCCTCGTATTACAATGTTTCGTTACATTTCCTCCATAGAACGAAAGACTAAAGAATTGAAAAAGAGCCAGATGATCTGGCACTAGCCTTGAGTCCCATCTCTTCGGATGCAGAGGCAGGTGGAGCTCTATTAGTTTGAGGCCAACCTGGTCTTCAAAGCAAGTTCCAGGTCAGCTATGGTTGGTAGATAGAGAAACACTTTCTTAAAAAAAAAAAAAAAAAGCATAAGGGGGGGAATTGAAAATTGGTTAATGGTACAAATGATTTGATACTTTATCAGATCAGCTTTCTGCTGAACACTAACACTCTTAGAAGTGCGTCCTGGACCTCTTGGGTGGGACCCGGACTAAGCAAGGATATCAGTGGCAGCAGGCCTGAGTCAGCAACCTCTGCCAGATAGGCCAGAGACAACGACCTCCAAGGGACAAGTACAAGGGAGTGACTGCTGAGGGAAAAGGCCCAAGCCAGAGACCTCTGAAGGATCACATACAAGTCAGGGACAATTACAGGAACAGGCCTAAGCCAGAAACCTCCCCAGGAGCAGGTATAAGGAAGTGACCACAGAGGGAGCAGGCCTGAGCCAGAAAGCTCTGTGGGACCAGGTACAAGTCAGGGACCTCCACTGGAGCAGGCCCAAGCCAGCAAACTCCACCAGAGCAGGCGTGAGCCTGTGACCTCTGCTGGAGCAGGCCCAAGGCAGCTAGCTCAGCAGGAACAGCTCCAAGCAAGCAGCCTCCATAGGAGAAAGCCCTAATGACCTCCAGGATTGCTGAGCGACACCTGGGAGCCCCGAGTGACCTCCAGGAATATCAGGTGACCTCCAGGTGACTGGAACCATGGCCCTGATTGCACCATGAGGAGCAACCCTCTGAGCCTTGGATCCACTGACATGATTGGTCACCAGAGACACAGCCCCAACTATACCAATCAGAGGAAAAGATGGGTAGACAGGTAAGAACCTGACACCAACAAAAACTAGTGGCTGTACAAGAAAGAGCAAGACTTGAACACCCAATTGTAGGTGAAGCAGAAGAAAATGATCTAAAAAATAACTTTAGGAGAATGTTTAAGGTCCTTAAAGAGGAAATTCCCTCAAAGAAATGGAGGAAAAAACAAACAAAAAATTGGAAGAAATCAACAAATCCCTTAAAACCAAGAAAAAAAGCAATCAAACAGGTGGAAGAAACGATTCCAGACTTGAAAACCGAAATAGAGACAATAAAGAAAACACAAATCAAGGAAAATCTGGAAATGGAAAATATGAGAAAACTATCAAGAACCACAAATGCAGTAATAAACAACAGAATACAAGAGATGGAAGAGAAAAATCTCAAGCACTGAAAATACAGTAGAGGAAATAGACTCATCAGTTAAAGAAAACATTAAATTTAACAAAAGCTTGACACAAAATACCTGGGAAATATGGGACACCATGAAAAGACCAAAAGCACAGAAAATATATTTAACAAAATCATAGAAGAAAACTTTCCCAACCTGAAGAAAGATATGCCTATGAAGATAAAGGAAGCTTACAGAACACCAAACAGGCTGGATCAAGAAAAAAAATTCCCCTTGTCACATAATAATTAAAACACTAAACATACAGAATAAAGAAACATAAACATACAGAATAAAGAAAGAATATTGAGAACTGCAAAGGAAAACAGCCATATAAAGGCAGACCTATCAGAATTATACCTGACTTCTCAATGGAAACAATGAAAGCCAGAAGGTCCTGGTCAAGCGTTATGCAGACAATAGAGACCATGGATGCATTCCCAGACTACTATACCCAGCAAAACTTTTAATCACTATAGATGGACAAAACAAGATGTTCCATGACAGAATGAGATTTAACAAATACCAAGCCACAAACCCAGCCCTACACAAAGTACTAGAAGGAAAACTTCAACCCAAGGAACTTCACTACATTCACAAAAACACAGACAATAGATGATCTCACAGCAGCAAATTCCAAATAAGAGGAAAACACACACAATAACATCACCAACAATGAAAACTACAATAACAGGAGCTAGCAATCACTGGTCATTAATATTCCTTAATATAAATAGACTCAACTCACCTATAAAAAGGCACAGGCTAACAGGTTGGATACAAAAACTGAATCTGTCCTGCTGCTGCATACAAGAAACACACCTCAAACTCAAAGACCGAGAAACTCAAACTCAGAGAAAAAGGTTGAAAAAAAAAATTCCAAACAATGGACCTAAGAAACAAGCTGGTGTAGCTATCCTACTATCTAACAAAATAGACTTCAAACTAAAATCAATCAAAAGGGACAAAAAGGGACATTTCATACTAGTCACAGGAAAAATCCATCAAGATTCTCAATACTGAACGTCTATCCCCCAAATAAAGGGCACTCTCATATGTAAAAGAAACACCACTAACGCTTAAATCACACATTAAGCCCTACACACTAATAGTGGGAGACTTCAACACCCCACTCTCACCACTGGACAGGTCTGTCAGACAGAAACTTAACAGAGAAATAAGGGAACTAACAGATGTTATTACTCTAATGGACTTAACAGACATCTATAGAACATTCCATCCAAACATAAAAGAATTTTTCTTCTCCTCAGCACCTCATGGAACCTTCTCAAAAATTGGCCTCATACTAGGTAAGAAAGCAAATCTCAACAGATACAACATAATTGGAATAACCCCATGTATCTTATTAGATCACCATGGCTTAAAATTAGAAATCAATGCAACACTAATTCTAGAAAGCCCACAAATGATGGAAATTAAACAGTGCTCACCTGAGGCATCAATGTGTCAAGGAAGAAATTAAAGACTTCCTAAAATTCAATGAAAATGACCACACAACATACCCAAATTTATGGGACACAATGAAAGCAGTGTTAAGAAGAAAGTTCATAGCACTAAATGCCTACATAAAGAAGCTGGAAATCCCACACTAGTGAGTTAACAGAACACCTAAAAACTCTCAAACAAAAAGAAGCAAACTCACCCAGAGGACTAGAGGGCAGGAAATAATCAAATTGAGACCTAAAATTAACAAAGAAAACAATACAAAGAATCAACAAGACAAAGAGTTGGTTCTTTGAGAAAATCAACAAAATAGACAAACCTTTAGCCAAACTAAACAAAAGGCAGAGAGAGAATATTCAAATTATCAAAATCAGAAATGAAAAGGGGAACATAACAACAGACACAGAATTATTAAGTCATAGTTCAAAAACCTGTACTTCACAAAATTGGAAAACTTAAAGGAAATGGATAATTTTCTAGATAAATATCACTTACCAAAATTAAATCAAGACCAGATAAGCAAATTAAATAGACCTATATTTGCTAAAGAAATAGAAACAGTCATCAAAAGTCTCCCAGTTGGAAAAAGCCCAGGAGCAGATGGTTTTAGCTCACAATTTTACAAGATTTTCCATGAAGAACTAATACCAATACTCCTCAAATTGTTCCACACAAAATAAACAGAAGGACCATTGCCAAAATCTTTTTATGAAGCTTCAATTACCCTGATACCCAAACTACACAAAGACATTACTAAGAAAGAGAATTACATACCAATCTCACTTATGAACATTGATGCAAAAATAATAAAATACTGGCAAATCAAATTCAAGAACACATCAGAAAAATCATCCACCATGATCAAGTTGGCTTCATCCCAAAGATGGAGAGAAGCACACAGTGATCCCACTGAAATCAGGAACATGACAAGGTTGTCCACTCTCTCCATATCTATTCAATATAGTACTTGAGGTTTTAGCTAGAACAATAAGACAATGAAAGGATATTAAGGGGATACAATTTGAGAAAGAAGTCAAACTTTGACTATTTGCTTATGATATGATAGTTTACATAAGTGACCCCAAAAATTCTACCAAGGAACTTCTACAACTCATAAACAGCTTCAGTAATGTAGCAGGATACAAGAGTAACTAAAAAAAATCAGTAGCCCTCCTGTACACAGATGATAAATGGGCTGAGAAAGAAATCAGAGAAATATCACCCTTTACAATAGCCACAAATAGCATAAAATATCTCGGAGTAGCTCTAACCAAACAAGTGGAAGAAACTATATGACATGAACTTTAAAACTTTGAAGAAAGAAGTTGAAGAAGACACCAGAATATGGAAAGATCTCTCATGCTCTTGGGTAGGTAGAATTAACAGTAAAAATGATAGTCTTACCAAAAGCTATCTACAGATTCAATGCAATGCCCATCAAAATCCCAGCAAAATTCTTCACAGACCTCGAAAGAAAAATATTCAACTTCATATGGAAAAGCAAAAAATTCAAGATAGCCAAAACAATCCTGTACACTAAAAGAATTTCTGGAGGCTTCACAATTCCTGACTTCAAACTCAACTACAGAGCTACTGTACTGAAAACAGCCTGGTATTGGCATAAGAACAGACAGCAGGACCAATGGAACTGAACCCAGATATCAATCCACACACCTGAATTTTGACAAAGAAGCAAAAAATATAAAAAAAAATTAACAAATGGTGCTGACATAACTGGATATCAACATGTAGAAGTATGAAAATAGACCCATATCTATCACCAAGCACAAAACTCAAGTCCAAATGGATCAAAGACCTCAACATAAAGCCAGCCACACTGAACCTTATAGAAGAGAAAGTGGGAAGTAAGCTTGAACGCATTGGCATAGGAGACCACTTCCTATATATAACCCCAGTAGCGCAGACACTAAAAGAAACAATCAGTAAGTGGAACTTTCTGAATCTAAGAAGCTTCTCTAAAGCAAAGGAAATGGTCAAAAGACAAAATGGTAGCCTACAAAATGGGAGAAGATCTTCACCAACCCCACATCGGACAGAGGACTGATCTCCAAAATATACAAATAACTCAAGAAATTGGTCATCAAAAAGAACAAATAATCCTATAAAAAAAATGGGGCACAGACCTAAGCAGAGAACTCTCAACAGATGAATCTAAAATGGCTGAAAGACACTTAAGGAAATACCCTAAGATATCAGAGAAATGCAAATCAAAACAACTCTCAGATTTCATCTTACACCTATAAAAATGGCCAAGATTAAAACCACTGATGACAACTTATGCTGGAGAGGATGTGGTGTAAACGGAACATTCCTCCATTGCTTGGGGGTGTTCAAATTGGTACAGTCACTCTGGATATCAGTATGACAATTTCTCAGAAAATTAGGAAACAACCTACCTCAAGACCCAGCAATACCACTTTTAGGTATATACCTAAAGGATGCTCAATCATACCATAAGGTCTTCTGCTCAACTATGTTCATACCAGCATTATTAGTCCTAGCCAAAACCTGAAAGCAACCTAGATGTCCCTTGACTGAAGAACAGATAAGGAAAATGTAGTACATTTACACAATGGAGTAGTACACAGTAGAAAAAAATTAATGACGTCTTAAAATTTGTGGGTAAATGGATGGATCTAGAAAACATCATATTGAGTGAGGTAACCCAGACCCCGAAAGACAAATATCATATGTACTCACTCATAAGTGGATTTTAGACATAAAGCAAAGAAAAACCAACCTAGAATTGACAATTCCAGAGGACCTAGACAACAAAGAAGACTCTAAGAGAGACATACATGGATCTAACATGTATTCAACATGGGAAGTAGAAAAAGACAAGATCTCCTGAGTAAATTTGGAACTAGGAGACCATGGGAGAGGGCAGAAGGGAAGGGGAAGGGAAGGGAAGAGAGTGGAGTGGAGTAAAATATATATAGCTCAATAAAAACAATTAAAAAGATAAAGTTCAGATACACAAAGAAAATGTGTCCTGGCCATGTGTGGGTTTACAAGCACCAGGAGTTTGTTTTGGACAGTAGTAACTGGGTCTTAGAATAGGACAAGTTTATTAGAATGTGATATAAATAGTTTTTCTTGAAGTCTGTTTCAGCTGGGTATGTATAGTGGTGCCTACATACCTATAATCTCATCAATCAGAGGACTGAGGCAGGAGGTTCAGAAAGTCAAGGCCAGCTCCATAGCTGGGCTACATAATGATATCTTGTCTCAAACAAAAGAAAGTCTAGGGGAAGGGGGTTGAAGGAGGGAAGAGAAAGAAAAATGAAAAGAAATATTACTTCAAATCTAAACCGTGATGAATTACTAATGGTCTTATCACATGATCAACACATACATATCTTCCCTTGTATAGACAGATAAATAGAAAACCTGCATTTTAAAAGTTAGAAATTTAAGTACATTAGAGTCAAGACATGCAAGTATTCCGACTCTCACCCCTCACACTTGTTATTTTTCCATTTTGTTGCGAGTTCTGCTGCATTGCCTCCTGTCAAGTCCTTTCATCTGTACAATTTCCCACAGTTACTTGTGTACCCAGCTCCGCGTCTCTCACTCTCTCAGGAAGGGCAATATTGTGAAGGTCAGGCTGAGGGCTTGTTACATCATCTCCTGTAGGGCTTGTGCCTCTGGTGGGACTTTAAATTGTCTTGAAGTAAACGGAGAAGAGGTGGTGTGGGGGCTGTTCCAACTGATTGAAAGATGCTGGGGCTCTAAGGAACAGCCCCTTGACCATGGAGAAGGTAAAGCAGAATTTTAGTCTTTAAAAGGCAGTCTTTTCTGGGAATTAAAGATGCTCAAAGTTATTAAGGGAAGGTGACCAGTCAGTGGGAAGTCTGCAAGGAGACAGGAAAGACATGTGAACGCACATAAACACATTTTATGTAACTAATGAACACATTTTGAAATCATTAAAGGATGATATACAGAGCAGTGACTAGCTCACTTCCTGGATTCAGGCCGGCATATTCATTCAGATTCTAAGATAGAGGCATATATTATAGTATGAAAATGTGTTACAAAAAAGGATTCCGATCTTTAATTCTTCATATGGTTCCTTCTTTGATTGCCAGTGTTTCCTTGAAGACTTAAGTATATTTCTTTTGCAGTTATTCAGTTTTCTCACCGTCTCTCTTTCATCAAGTAAGGAGCTGGTTGCTGCTGATTGAGCGACACATTGATTGCACTTGCGTCCTTCCCGACTGACAGGGCCTATGTCCGTCCCAGTTTCCAGTGCAGTGTGTCACATCAGTTCCTCTTCTCTTTCCCCAGTGAGGTGGAAGCAGGGTGGGGGCAGGGAGCTTTAAAGACCCCAAGCCTGTTCTCCAGCAGGGGCGTGTTCTGCTCTAGCCACAGCTGACGGACTGCAGCAAACGTGTCTGCACATCTGCCTTTTGTTTCTGTTGAGGTGGCTGTGGCTGTCCACTCCACAGTGTACATGAAACTAGGGTCAAGCCTCTCGGAAAGATTGCAGAAGACTTCACGTGGGCTGTGGAGCTTTGCTGGTTTCTACATGGCTCACTGCTTCAAAAAGTTAACTAACTGGAGATCCACTTGACACACATTCCTTCTAAGGATTTAAAGTAAAGGGCCCAATAACCAATATCCTCCTTCATTCTCGAAAGTGTTGACAGGGGAGTGGCATGTATGTGTACACAAGGGACTTAATAATAATGAGTGTTACAGATTAAATGCCACCACCTTCATGAGCACGAGAGCCAGGCATGTGTCTCCTGAATTAAGAGATGAGTCACTGCTCATCCCTGGGGAGGAGTCAGAACCGTCACTCCAGGGACTACTGCCAGGGCGCAAGAGGTTTTCTTCTCCAGCTATAAACGCAAAATCCTGAGAAATCCCCACCACTGAGTTCTGCTTCTGAAAGGCCACTTCTCAGTCTTGACTCACATTGCGTCCCCGACTTTTACCTGTTTCCTGGCGTATTAAAGCTCTCAACCAGTCCCATCTGAGGTCTCACGGCTGCAAAGTGGCTGCGGTCGGTCCAGTCATCTATTCTGAGGTGGTCCCTGTGGAAGAGCTTCCCTAAGCCTTGCCCAGGGACTTCCCTTGTGGCTCGCTGGTGCCCTCTATGAGAAGAAGGCCAGGAAAACAGGTCATTTTCTGCTGTTAGGTGAAAATTAGAGTTCTCATAAGAAGACAAAGAGGTGGACTTTTGTATATGCAGCTAGCAGGGTCTGTCATATGCATTCATATAATAAGTAAATTAACACCCAATTAATATTTAAGGACTTTACAGAACAGCCATGTGGTTTTACTTTTGAAATATTAGGTATACAATGAAGACAACTTAAATTTCTATTAAGTATTTAACACGTATTTCATGCAAAAGTCATCTGGCCCCCCCTCCCCTAAATATCACTCAGCAGTGTGAACTTGGCTTGAAACTATGTCTGCCTCTTAAATCCTATAGTTATTTAGTAATTTTAAGATTGTGTCTGTGTGACAGTAAGGGCCTCATTGAATAAATGGGACCTCCTGAGACTGAGAAGCTTCTGTAAAGCAAAGGACACTGTCGCTAAGACAGAAAGGCAACCCACTGACTGGGAGAAAATCTTCACCAACTCCGCAACTGACAAAGGTCTGATCTCCAAAATGTATAAAGAACTCAAGAAACTAGACCTTAAAAGGCTAATCAACCCAATTATAAAATGGGGCACTGAGCTGAACAGAGATCTCTCAACAGAAGAAGTTCAAATGGCCAAAAGACA
>NW_026068101.1:442256-499933 GCF_014885135.2 Alexandromys fortis
AGGACCGCGAGGGGTGCACCCACACACTGAGACAATGGGATGTTCTATCGGGAACTCACCAAGGCCAGCTGGCCTGGGTCTGAAAAAGCCTGGGTTAAAACCGGTCTCACTGAACATAGTGGACAATGAGGACTACTGAGAACTCAAGAACAATGGCAATGGGTTTTTGATCCTACTGCACCTATTGGTTTTGTGGGAGCCTAGACAGTTTGGATGCTCACCTTACTAGACCTGGATGGAGGAGGGTGGTCCTTGGACTTCCCACAGGACAGGGAACCCTGATTGCTCTTTGGGCTGACGAGGGAGGGGGACTTGACTGGGGGAGGGGGAGGGAAATGGGGGCGGCGGTGGGGAAGAGACAGAAATCTTTAATAAAAAAAAAGATTGTGTCTGTGTGTGTTCTATATCTGCCAATGTCAATTTAGGCATTATTTAGAAACTTTCTGCTGTCTTTTTATTTTATGTGTGTAATCATGTTTGTATACAGATGTATACAGTTACACAGATACGTATAGGCATGGATACATATTATATATTCAGTCACTATTTAATTGCTTATGTAAAGTTCTTCTAGAATCAGTAAAGAATTCTTGATGTTTGAGATTCATTTCAGAACTTTGAATGCAATAACTATTATCCTTATGTTGAAAATAAGTTTAAATTCTAATTGATGTGGCAGAAGCTGAGAGACTGTGCCTTCAACTGTGTGCAGTAAAGAGAATACCTGAACTGGAAGTGGAGTGAGGCTTTAAATCCTCAAAACCCGCCCCTTCCCCCATGACTTCCTTCTTCCAGTAAGGCTCCACCCCAAAGGTTCCGTCTCCTCCCCAAACAGCACCACAGCAGGGGAATGGCAGACTGATAGGTAATGGGTTAGTAAGGTCATAGAATGTGGTGACCTAGAATTCATTTTATTTTTAGTATCCTGAGGAGTCATTAGAGGATTTCAAGCTTAGGAAGGAGTGGTTTCGTTTTACTTGAGGAAAGAAAACCACCTTGCCTGGTTTGTGCCGAGTAAGTGAAGGCGGAAATGGACACGGGATGGGGGGAGGGAGGCTGGGAGGTGCTTGCAGTAGATACGTTGAGAAAGTACAGAAGCTTTTAGTGTAGAACACGATTTCTTCTAGAAAGAAAGAGGTGGAGCACAACTCAGCTGTCTTTTAGTAAGTCTTCAGTACAGTTTGGGGCTGGGATATAATTTTCCAAGGCCACGCATGACTTTGCGCGTTTGCGGGTGTGTGATAATCTTAGCTTTGGGCCTCTGCGCATCCATCTGTCATGTCCCTTTGCTCTCGCCGGACTAATTGTTGCTCATGATTGAAGTCTGAACTCTCAAAACCTCGTTTAAAAATTATTAGTTTGTTTTAAAAACTAGCTTACAAAATAATAGGCTTCATATGACATTTTCATAGATATTTCATTTTGAAAGCCCATTTTTCAACTAGTGTGTCCAAAAGTCAGCAAGATTGGTTTGTCTGCCCAATAAACTCTCATTTGCGTCCAGGTTTATGGATATTATCGCTAAAATTGTTTTTTCCCTTTATTTCTATTTTTTTTTCTCATTGACTTATTTATTTATTTGTGTGTGGGGTGTGGTGGTCTCCTTCCACCATGTGGATTCTGGGGATCAAACTCAGGTTGCTGGGCTTGGCAACAATTGCTCTTATTCACTGGTCCATTTTGCTTGCCTTGCTTTCCCTCTTTAAAACAGGGTTTCATTCCTACCTATCCAGAACTCGCTGTAAAGACAAAGGTGACCTGGAGCTTGAAGCAATTCTCCCGCCTTTGTCTCCCAATTGCTAAGATAAACAGGTTTATATTATTTGCCTATCCCAGCTGTAAATATTTACTGATATTGATCTGTTTGAAACAGACTCTCATGTAGTCCAGGTTGGCCTCAAATGTGCCATGTGGCCAAGGATGCTGCGTGCGGCTGAGATTCTGGCGGCAGTGTGTTTCTGTCTGTGTGGGCCCCTACTTCCCCTACTGGATCTAAGCTCCTAGATGCAGAAACAACTGTGTCTTTCACAGTCACTTCCTCCTTTGTACCCTGAATTAAACTAACTTTTTTGTTACACGAATAATTTGTGAACAATAATTTAGATATATTTGAGTTGTCTAATTTTTAGGTTTTATCTGAAAAATCCACTGTAAGATTAAATGTCATTTTCTTATCCTTACAGTTGGATGTGTCTTTGTTGTTTGATATTACTTTTGAGTTCTTGAAGAAACTGCAAGTTCCAAACCAGTGTGGTCTACACAGTGAATGTGAGACTAACCTGGGCTGCATGGTGAGACCAAGCCCAGCCGTATTAGAGTGTGAATAGGGTTTTCTTGTGTGCTGCCGACTTGATAAGCGGTCAGATGGTTTCTCATGCTCACCAACTGCACCACACCTGAGTGGGAACCCTTCGCAAGCCTGCCTGACACTGCCCCCCCTTCCAGCCGCTGGCTGCTGGCTTTGCTGCACAACAGCAGGTTGCCTAGGTTCTAGGTACAGCTTCTGTAAGTCTGAGATGAGGTCTGAGGAAACTTCCAGTGACCGATGGTTTGTGGACGTTCATCCAAGTAAGGAAGAGATCTGTCCTCCTTTTTATTCCCCTCTTTGTGATGCTGAGGCTTGAACTTGGGGCCCTGTGCTCTGTCCCCGGGCTACACCCCAGCCCTCTAGTGCCTTTTTACTCCAGTTGCCTATGGCCTTTCCTCTCCCTTGCTTGTGCATGGGTTGTTGAGGTTGAGTAGCCCAGAGGAAGTCTGTTCAGCCTGGAGCCGTCAGACTGTGTGGTTGGTCGGTATGACTGTGTTCCGAGCCCCTTCCTGTGTGGTAGAAGCCACCTGTATGGCTTTCTGCTGTTTCTATGCACAGACGGATGGCTTTCCCTCCGTAGGTAATAGATTACTCTCTGCTGTTTCTATGCACAGACGGATGGCTTTCCCTCCGTAGGTAATTGATTACTCTCTGGTTGTTTTTCCATCAGTTCTCCCACTCCTCATCCCTCCACACTCTACATGCTTGTCAAAAATATTTCTATCATCTCATAAAATTTCACTGGTGAGATTACACTGTCTTTATTTCCTTACTGCTCTTTTTGTTCCTATTCATTTGATTCCACAGGATACTGCCACCAGGAAACACCGCAACGCTATAAAACACCCTAACTATGGAGCCTTCACATGCCCCTACACAGGGACAACTTCTGTGTGCAAACAGTGTCTTTTGACCTCCTTGGAGGTTGGTTTGATCTGTTCCCTGTGACTTTCCAATGAGTTTTTTTCCTGGTTGTTTGATGTGGGAGTGTCATATATCAATCTGTTGATTTCATTGGTTAAGTTATAATAAACCAACTGCTTGGCCTCAGCTTAGAACATAGATGGGAGGAGTAAACAGAATAGAATTCTGGGCGGAAGAGGAAGTGAGGTCAGACTCTGCTCTGCTCCCAGAGAGACCCGACAGCTCTGCTGGAGCAGAGACGCCGTGCTCAGCTCTCCCAGGCAGATGCACGCAATGAAGCTCCTCCAATCCCGGATGGATGTAGGCTAGAATCTTCCCGGTAAGCGCACCTTGGGGTGCTTACACACATTATTAGAAATGGGCTAGTCCAGGTGCGAGAATTAGTCTGTAAGGGCTAGAGTTCATGGGCCAAGCAGTTCTTTAAATGAATACAGTTTGTGTGTTGTTATTTCGGGCATGAGCTAGCCAAGCGGCTGGGGTGTTGGGGACGCAGCCCCGCCGCTCCTATTTCAACAGATGGCGCCCAGACGTGTGGACAACTGAATCCACAGAAAGCCTGAAAAAGCTTGGGAAAGAGTAAAGCATGTTTTCTTGGTAGCAGCAGTTTCTCGGGTCTCCTCTGCTTGTTAGAAGCAAGCAAGCACTCTCATCTAAGAGAGGCTTCCTGACTCAGCTTCAGCTGCAAAACCCTGCAGCTCATTAAGAGGTCCTGCCACAAAACACTTAAATGGTGTTGACGAAAAGCTGAACGCATGCTTTTCGATTTTCAGCTGTAGCAGGAAAAAAGCTGTGCCGTTTAAAAATGCCGGCTTTCTGGGCTGTCCTGCCACGGCAAACTCTGACTCTTTTACGCAGGCGGTTCGTGTGGTTTGCAAGCACAGGCTGCTGAAGCTCGCTTGCTGGCAGGGACCTTGAAATGCCATAGAGTTGTGGCAGTAAACATGGCTACAACCGGTACCTCAGCCATGAGGCTGGAAAGCTAAGGAATGGACTGGATCTAGCTGGCAAAGCCACGGCTTTAATCCTACTCATATTGCTCAGTAATTTAAAGGCTCGTGTGGTCAGAAAAAGAGAGATATACAGTAAAGAGATTCAAAGATAAAGAAAATGTTTAAATGATTTACAGTGTGTTAAAAATATATGCAAGCTAAAAGTTAAAAGTTTTAAAAAAAAAGTAAGAAAAAGAGAAGTTGTGTGTGGTAGTACACGCCTTTAATCCCAACACTTGGGAGGCAGAGGGAGATTGACCTCTGTGACTTCAAGGTGTGGTAGCACACGCCTTTAATCCCAGTGCCTAGAAGGCAGAGACAAACAGATCTCTGTGAGTTCAAGGTGTGGTAGCAAACACCTTTAATCCCAATGCCTGGGAGGCAGAGACAGGCGGATCTCTGAGAGTTCAAGGAGAGCCTGGTCTACAGAGTTATTCCAGGTCAAAAAGATACAGAGAATATAAAATAAAAGTAAAAATAAACGAAATAGAGGTTAAAATAAAGCGTACAAAGATGGAAAATACACAGAGAATCTTGATACTGTATACTATTATGCTCTCTTTGAATTGTTTGAATGCTGAGGAAGGAGCAACAGCTGCTAAAAGATATTTGTTTATAAATGCTGCTGAACTAATCCATCGTAGAGATTTTGATGCCTTGACTTTGAAATTTGGATCTAAGGACATGATACTTTGGAAAGGAGTTTCTTATTTTGTTTTCACAGAGGATGAGACCCTGTTCATTTCTTCTATTCCGATATGGTATGATGGACCACGCCCTCCTGAACGGTTGCTGTGAATACCTTCAGAAAATTGCTTCGCTCAACTGCCAACTGAGATGAAACTAGCACACAGGTTATACCATGAAAGACCTAATTAACGACGCCCCCATTCAGCAGGAAGCAGTTTGGAGAGAAAAAACTGCGCCCATATTCCCAAATATTGTTTATAAATGTTCTTTTACATTTAAAGGGGGAGATGATATAGGTATGAATAATTTACATTGATATGGATTTTGCTTTAGTGATTTAAATTTAAGGTTAATTTTGTAATGTATATAGGTTGTTAATGAATAATCATTAATAATAGTTAAGTTTGTAGTCATGTTAGTTAAGATTTTCTAGATGTGCATAGATATATTTTAGATAGGCATTCTTCATATTTTTCAAAGATTATAGAATATGGCATTTTAAATGTTTTAATAACTTAGGACTTTTCATGACAATGAGACACTCTGCTCCTGGCAGCACCAATCTACTTCAAGAGGAAGATGGGCATCGAAGAGGATCCTTATGGAGTTTGATAGCCATTTGGGCAAGAAACTGCTCTTGCCTGGACTATTGCATAAACTGGACACAGAGAACCCGCAGAGAGAGGACTGCTGAACTTGCCTAAAGGTGAGATGATCTTTCGGGGTTCCTGATTCATGAAAGAGTCTGCAAGACATTCTTCAGGACAAGCAGATAGTGACTGCCTTTGAAATTTCCTGCTTTGTGGAAATGTCTGCTGGAAACTATGGGCCTGTAGGCCGAAGATGGATGCCCCAACGGTACAGAGGAACTTTGGGTGACTGTCCAGGCAGCGAGATGTCTCTGTCATTTCTAGAGCTTTGGATGTTAAGTTAAAGCCTTTTTTTTTTTTGTTTAAACAGAAAAAGGGGAAGTGATGTGGGAGTGTCATATATCAATCTGTTGATTTCATTGGTTAAGTTATAATAAACCAACTGCTTGGCCTCAGCTTAGAACATAGATGGGAGGAGTAAACAGAATAGAATTCTGGGCGGAAGAGGAAGTGAGGTCAGACTCTGCTCTGCTCCCGGAGAGACCCGACAGCTCTGCTGGAGCAGAGACGCCATGCTCAGCTCTCCCAGGCAGATGCACGCAATGAAGCTCCTCCAATCCCGGATGGATGTAGGCTAGAATCTTCCCGGTAAGCGCACCTTGGGGTGCTTACACACATCATTAGAAATGGGCTAGTCCAGGTGCGAGAATTAGCCTGTAAGGGTTAGAGTTCATGGGCCAAGCAGTTCTTAAATGAATACAGTTTGTGTGCTGTTATTTCGGGCATGAGCTAGCCAAGCGGCCGGGGTGTTGGGGACGCAGCCCCGCACCGCTTCATATTTCAACAGTTGTTTTCCACCAAGGTATAATTCACAACTGCTAATATTTCTGCTGTCTTACATTCAGTTTGTTTTGGCATGTATGGGGCCATGGGATCACCAGCACAGTTCAGAGAGCACCCATCACCCCAGAAAGTTCCCTTGAGCCTCCTGCTAACACTTGCTTCCCTCTCAGGCCTTGGCAACAGACAATCTATTTTCAGTCTCTATAGCTTTGCCTTTATAGAGTGTATTTATACATAATGTATGAGTTTAGCTTCTTTTGCTTAGCGCACTGCATTTGGTTCATATACGTAGTTCCTAAGGTTGTGTGTGTGTGTTTTTTGTGTTTTTTCACTGATGAGTAATATTCCATTATGTGCACCTATTGTGGTGGTGTTGGTGATGTGTGTGTGTGTGTGTGTGTGTGTGTGTGTGTGCGCACGCGCACAGGACTTTGTACTTCTAATTCACGCTGGTCCTTTTAAAAATGAGAAGACTTACATTTACTTATTTTATAGCTGTACATGCCATGGTATACATGTAAAGGTCATAGGATCTGGTTCTCTTCTATGTATTCTTTATGATCAAGAATCTTCTGATTTGCAGTTTTGGGGAATGACCTGAGGTCTGTTGTTTAGGATCATCATAATTCCTAGGCTTTCTCCAGTGGGCCCAGGTCTCCGGGATATATTCCTGATAGTTTGGAACTAGCTAGCTTCTTGTCTTACTTCCATTAGGGAACCCAGTACTTTATGTATCAGTGTCTGGTTATAGACAACACAGGATATAATGTTAATAGCATTCCTTGTGGGGATGTGTGCATTTCTTTATCTCTATGAGTGCACCTTTGTGCACTGAAGATCTTACCAAGGGTCTCATGCATGCTACACAAGTGCCCTGCCATTGATCCACATCCCCAAACCCTGGCATCCTTGACTTCTGTCTGAGATGAAGCTCACACAGCTTGAAGTTGGATAACTGAAGTGTGTGACAGCTTGGTCGTGATTAATACAGAACAGCTTGGTCTGCCTCAGTCCAGAGAGAGAACCCATAACCAACACAAACAGTACTGCCCCACATATGTGACCCACAGTATGCCCAGCTTGTGCTACACCAGAAGGCTTCCAGGGTCGTTTTCCTTGGCACTGATCTTCATTAAAGACGAGGCTCTGGAAGCCCAGCAGTGGTCAAACACATGCCATTTCCTGATGCTGGCTTTGCCTCATTGGTTCTGGCTATATCTAGAAACAATTTAAATTTGAATTTAGTTCTTGCATTAGAAAAGAAATTCTAAAAGCTGAGGATAGTTTCATTTTATGTCAACTACTCTCAGCAGTTCATTCATTCAGTTTTTGGGGGACTAGGGACTGTCTAGGATGTCATACATGCTAAGCAAATGTACCATTGGCCTGCATGCATAGACAACCTCCTCCCCATTCTTATTATTTTGAGGCAAAGTTGCCCAGGTGGGTCTTGAATTTTCTATGTGGCCTACACTGAACTTAAACTCGTTATTCCTCTGCCTCAGTCTCTTAAGTAGTGATGTGGGAGTGTCATATATCAATCTGTTGATTTCATTGATTAAGTAATAAACACACTGCTTGGCCTCATAGGTTAAAGCATTGGTGGGAGGAGTAAACAGAATAGAATTCTGGGCGGAAGAGGAAGTGAGGTCAGACTCTGCTCTGCTCCCAGAGAGACTCGACAGCTCTGCTCTGGAGCAGAGACGCCATGCTACACTCTCCCAGGATGGACGAAGGCTAGAATCTTCCCGGTAAGTGCACCTTGGGGTGCTTACACAGATGATTAGAAATGGGCTAAATTAATATGTGAGAATTAGCCTAGAAGAGGCTAGATAGAAATGGGTCAAGCAGTTAAATGAATACAGTTTGTGTGTTGTTATTTCGGGCATGAGCTAGCCAAGCGGCCGGGGTGTTGGGAACGCAGCCCAGCTGCATCCATATTTCAACAAAGTAGTCAGGATTATGGGTCTGTATCCCCAGATCAACTGTGTTTTTAATAAACATTTTAAAATATTATTATTACTATTATTTGGTTTTTCAAGACAGGGTTTCTCTGTGTAACAGTCCTAGCTGTTGGCTGGAACTAGCGCTTCTAGGCCAGGCTGGCCTTGAACTCATAGAGATCCGCTTGCTTCTGCCTCCCAACTACTGGGATTAAAGGCGCCACCACTGCCTGTGTAATTCAACATTTTGTTATTTACGTTAGTTTCAAATATTGTGTTTTTCCCAAAAAGTCTTCATTTTAAAAGAAAATAATTTTCAAGAAGACCCTTTGAGTACATTCAGATCTGAGTTTTGATTCATTTTGTGACTCACCCTTTAATACACGATGTGCAGTTTATAAAAGGCAGACAAGCTGACATTTCTTTTTGTTCTTCTTTCATCCAGGTGTTTGCTTCAGAATGGTAAGTGAGACCTGTCTTTTATTTTTATACCTTTTTTTAAACTATTGATTTTAATCATAGAAACATTTCCCACCCATTTCTAACCTACAGCTTATATCCTGTTCTTGGCAGCTGATGATTTTTCTTAAAATTATTGATTGTGATTTCTATTAAAACTGTCTTTAAGGTTTTCTTACATGTTTCCTATGTCTTATTATTTATGGAACTCCTATGAATTCCAAGCGTACTATGTACTGTTAACTGTAGTTTGTATTTTTACCTACTCTCTGAATTGGCCATCACTATTTTAGGTTTCTGGTTGCTGATTCCACGAGTCCCACCAGGTCCCCATCAGTCAAGCCCCTCTGTATTTTGGATAACTTTGTCCTTAAGAGTTTATTGCCCCAATTTTCTCTGTGTTCTTGATTTTTCAGTCTAGCTCCTGAATTTGTTCATAGCCAGCTGTACCAGAACCATCTAACTATGCACTAGCCTCCGGACCACTGTTTCTAGGCCAGTGTTCTTGCTGGTTTGATTTTATTAGTAAAATTATGTCTGTTTTATTGGGATTTTAGAAATGATTCAGTATCTGTTCCTGCCTGTACGTATTTTATGTTGATCACAAACTTTTAAATCAGTGATCGAGAATCCTGGGTTCATCAGTCTATGAAGCCCAGATTAACAATGTAAATGATCATTGATGGATGTGAGGAAAAGCAATTAAATTGTATGTAGTAGAAACTATTGAAGCAGTTCTCACTGTTGGTCTATTTTCTCCAATTGCACCGATCTTACAAATAGTGGTGGGATCATAGGTCCGCTATGCAAGTACATAGACTGTATTTTATATGTATGCGTGTTCTGCCTGCATGTATGTCTGTGTACCACTTGCATATTTAGTACCCACAGAGGCCAGATAGGGCATTGGATCTCCTGGAACCAGAGTTATAGATGGTTATAAGCATCCACGTGTGTGCTGGGAATTGAACCCCAGTCCTCTGCAAGAGCAGTAGATGCTTTAACCACAGAGCTATCTCTGCAGTCCCAAAGACTATGTTTTAGAAACCAATGATGTCAGGTGAGCGGTTTCTGAATATTAGAGTTGTTTGTTTAGGTACGCACTTCTAGTGACGCACTCAACCTCTCTTGTTTTGTTTGTTTTCTGAAACCAGTACACAGAAGGAGAAGCTAAGAAAATAGGAGTGGTTGGCTGGGTGAAGAACACAAGCAAGGGCACCGTGACAGGTCAAGTGCAAGGTCCCGAAGAAAAGGTGAATTCCATGTGAGTAGTAAGACCAACAATCAGCAACACTTATGAAGCTGTTCTGCTATTTTGATGTTTCATTGGAAAATAGTGGTTCCAATGGCCAGATTCTGTTCTCGTGAATTATAACAAGGCTGCGGTTGGTAGGCCACAGTCAGAGTGGCATTTCTCTGTTGGGAATAAACTTTCCTCTTGGGCAGGGTTCAAGAGCTGTGACACTTCTTTTCAGTCTGTCCTCTCAAGTCTCCCCAACATGGAGTCCATGTCCAGGTCCCAAGTATTTATCTTTTCAAGTATTGGGATGGAGAGCAATGCCTGTAAGATGATTCCTGACATTCTTAATGTTGACTTTAAGGCAAAAGGATCGCCATCTCCTTTCCGTAATAGTATATTTACCTAATTGTAGTTTTAGTTTTACAATGGCAGAATTGTTTAATGAATGGGATTGTTACCACAGTACAAGCCTTCACAGTCTAAAGGAGGGGACTCCACAGTGAGGTGACAGTGCCCAGTCTGCATGGTACCATTTTCAAAGGCTTTGACTTTCCAGCGCCACAGTTCCCACTGCTGTCTAGAATACTTACTTTTTAAAACAGCATAACTGACTTTCATTGAGCATTTGCAACACGTCAGGGATGAACTAACACATTGCATGAAATATTATATATAGTCTTTTTAACACAGCCTATGAATTAGATACTAAATCACATTTTAATTATAAATTATCTTTTTTTTTTACTGTTTTCACACTCCAAAAGTAATATTTTTTTGTTGTTGTTGTAATAAGCTTGAAAACAGAAGGTAGAGTCTTTCCTCTTTCCGTCTCCTGAATGGAGCCTGTCCCAACCTCCAACAGCTACCTCTTTTCCACAATGTGTACACTAAAAGTTATTATTGTATGTGGATGCGTGTTTTGTACGAAGGTATGTCTGTACATCATGTGCATTCCTGCTGTCCAAAGATTCCAAGGAGGGAGCAGGTCTCCCGGAACTGGAGTTATGCATGGTTGTGACCCTCCACGTAAGTTCTGGGAATTGAATCTGATTCTTCTGGAAGAATGGCCAGTGTTCCTAACCACTGAGCCATCTCTCTAGTCTCCTGAAATAGATATTATAATTAACATCCCATTGATTATTACCCACTGGAACTCTGGCACATTTTCAATAATATGTTTTCATTTGACAGGCATTTCTACAGTCAGTAAGTTTATAATGAATGAATTCTTAGTTTTATAATTTACTTGTATATAGCTGTGTATTTACATTTATCTGTAAAATTGTGCACTCTTTCTTCATTAGTGTTCTACTGTGAAAAGACACCAGGCCCAGAGTAACTCTTACAAATGGAAACATTTAAGTGGGGGCACTCTTACAGTTTCAGAGGTTGATGGGGGAGAAGGCAGATGGTGCTGGAGAAGTAGCTGACATCTGCATCCTGCTCTACGGGCAGCAGATGGAGAGCCACTCGCCTGGCATGAGCGGTGGGAACCTCGGCGCCCACCCGCACTGTCAGTCTTCCTCCAACAAGGCCGCTCCACTCCGCTCCGTCTCTGCCTTCTCATCCTCCTTTGTTCCACTGAGGACTAAACATGCAAATACATGAGCCTCTAGGGGCCTTTCTCATTTAAACTAAAACCCCACAGCCACCAACTTGAAAAGTGGGTCTAAAAGTGATCTCATACAAAATGTGAGTTAACAATTAACCATTAAGAGCGGAGACTATGAGGGGCGGGAGTTCAAGTCAGTCGTGTTGTACTTCTCGTCCTCAGGGGAGCATGGATTTCATACGTTGTCTCACCTAAGTGAAGTCTGCCAGCAAGCTGGCGTGCAACCTCCTGTGCTGTGTCTCTGCTCCTTACCACCACACAGACAGACAGAATGGCAAAGCAGACATAATTTGGCACATGCACATTAATGATTTTTGAACAGGATTTGGATTTTAAAAATAAAACCATAGTTTCCTATATCACATTTTGTCACTTAAGATGCTTCTCAGAAAACTCTTGAGAGCCAAATGGTGTATTTTCTTCTTCATGGCTGCTCTAATAATAATAATGTGTGCCATTATTTATTTCCTCATTGCTTCCAATGCTTGTTTTTGTTACTTGCTCTTTACAGTTGGAGGATGCTGCCATCAGCCTTGGATTGGTCTTTTAATTTTGTTTTTAGGGGGTGGATTCCCAGGAGTGTGGTTTGTTGAGGTGTGTTTGATGGAAAAGCGTTCACTAGGCTCTGTAGTGGTTTCATTTCTGTTGCATAAAGGGCCAACAAAGCAGCTTACAGGAGACAGGGCTTGCTTTGGCTTGAAGTCCCAGAGGGTACACAGACCATGTGCCGGGGAGGCACGGGAGCAGGACCGAGGACAAGTCAGACTCCTTCTTCAGTAGTCAGAAGTAAAGAGAGTGGGAAGTCGGCCAAGCTCTGTGACCTCGTGTCCACCCCTGCTGATGTAACCCTCCTTCAAGATCCATCTCCTGAGCATAGCCACCCACTGAGGACTATGGGAGACATTCCTCAATCAAAGCGCAGTGGACTGCTTTCAAAATTAGATGTAGAAATATGCACTTGCCCTCTTCATTCTGGTAGCAATTGCTTTTATTGTTTTATTTTTTTATCTAATTAGCAGTGTAGTGTATTTTAATAATTTAATGGCAAAAGGTGCGTTAGTGGGTTGGAGCCAAGGGGTGGATGAGAGAGGCTTATGGGGGTGGGGCAGAGGCAGCCTCTGAGCGAGAGTGGAAGGAAGGGGCTGGGAGAGAAGGCAGTGCTCTTTATAAGGGCACACAGTGCATGCACATGGGGAGAGCGCATGACTTCTGGAGGGAGCGGCCATGGGTCACACCTTGGCTGCTGTCACTTGGTCCCCAGGGCAGGCCAGTGTGAATGCTAAATGCTAAGTTATTATTTACATTGGTTACATTTCTCTAATTAGTAATTAGCTGGAGCAGTATCGTGCCTCTGGCTACACAGATTGTTCTCACAAACCCCATTTTCCCATTGTTTAATAGTCTCTCACCAACATTGAGGGCCTTTTGGTATACTGGATACAGCCCATAGAGGTAGCTATTAACTTTGTCTATAATAGCTTTTGCAACATAAATTATTTTTAACTTTTATAAACTCAAATGTGGTCCTTTTTTTTCTCATTGAGTAGCATGTTGTGCTGTGTCCTAGGTTTTTTCTCCTTAACTTTTGATGCTTTATTTATTATATTTAAGCATTTACTCCATATGGAATTCTTTTTTTATTCATATTTTTAGTGAAAGAACCATTTTCTACCAGGTGGGTAGCCAGTTGTGCCAGCATCACTTATTAACTAATTGTGCTTTATGCCCTTCAGTTGAGATGTATTTTTGTCCTTTATTAGAATAGAATAATGTAGCTCTTCCACACTGACCTTGTCGTTATAGATTCAATTACAGTCACTTTGTAGCGTTTTTCTTTTCACTATTCTTTTCTGAAAAGCTCTTTAAAAAGATTTATTTCCATTTTTTCATGAATGAGTTCTTTGCTTCCATGTAAGTCTATGTGACGTGTGCATGCAGTACCCTCAGATGCCAGAAGGGGGCGGTGGATCCCGTGGATCTGGAGTTACTGACTCTTGTCAGCTGCCATGTGGATTTGGGGAACCCAGCCTGGGTCCTCCCCAAGAGCAGACAGTATTACTTACCTGCTCAGGTGTTACTCCAGTTCCCAGTTTTTGTTTTAAACATACCTTATTTTTTTATTCCCCTCTTTTGCTTTTTTATATTTATCTTTTTAATTGATTCTTAGATTCTTCTCTCTTACAGTATACTCTGACCACAGTTTCCCCTCTCTCCACCCCTCTCAGCACCCCCTCACCTCTCCTTTCCCCCAGATCCACTCCCCCTCTATTTATTCTTCAGTAAGGAGATGACCTCCAAGAGATAACAGCCAAACAGGACAAAATAAGATACAATAAGACAGGACAAAGCCCCTCGTATTGAGACTGGACAGGGCAACCCAATAGGAGGAAAGGAGTCTCAAAAGTAGGCCTAAAAGTCAGAGATACATGCACTTCTACTGCCAGGAGTTCCACATAAACACCAAACTAAGAGCCATAACATAACTGGAGAACCTGTGGCAGACTCAAGCAGGCCCTGTGATTGCTGCTTTGGTCTCTGGGAGCCCATGTGAGCCCTGCTCAGTTGATTCAGTGGGCTGTGTTCTCCGGGTGTCCTCCATCCCCTCTGACTCCTACAGTCTTTCCTCCTCCTCTTCCACCAGGGTTTCCAGATCTCCTAGGAAAGGAACCTGGTGGCGACCTCCAATTTAGACTCTTTCTGCATATATAATGTCTGGCTATGAATCTCTGCACCCACCCAAATCTGCTGCTGGGGAAAGCTTCTCTTATGTCAATTGGGTGAGGCACTGATCTACTAGTATAGCAGAATATTGTTAGGAATCATTTCATTGATTTTTTCCCCAGTTGTATTTGCTTCTACCCTAGGCTTTTGGTCTATCCAGTCTTTTGTTCCTGGCCATCCAGGCTGTCTAGGGCATGGGCTCCCTCTCATGGCCTGGGCTTAAAGTTAAACTAAACATTGGTTGGCCACTCCACAAGTTCTGTAACACATTTTGCAGGCAGGACAGATTGTACCTGGAAGATTTTGCGACTGGGTTGGTTTTCAGGTTTCCCTTTTGGCAGCCTGCAGAGTACCTTCCCACAGCAAAGATCCTGGAATGTAGGGGTGAAGGTGCCACGTCTGCAGCAGCTCAACCTGAGTTTAATGAGATGTGTGGATGCTCCCTCAGCAATAGGGCCCCACTTTCAGTTTTCAGAGCGTGGCCTTCTGTCGACATCAGTGTGGGTTATTTAGGGGTCTCCATGGGACCTCCTTTGCCTAATGCAATCCGGTCCTACGACTGGAACCTTGCATAGCTACAGAAGATGGCCAGTTCAGACTCTGGGTCCCCTATTACTAGGTACTAGGTGTAGGAAGTTAAGGCCCACAAGGCCAAGAGATGAGTCAACCTGGAGTCTGTCTGAGGGCCTACCAACAGGTGCTGTCAGAGGTCCTGATCATGCCTAGCCAATGAGGGGTGACCACACAGTGTCAACAGATTGAAGCACAGCCTCGGTGCTGGGAAAAGGGTATATAAGGCTCTCCCATTGTGAATAAGTCTGCTGTTTGCCCATTACCTAACTCCCAGAGACTGTGCCACTGACTCCGCACCTTCTCACCCCTCCCTTGAGGGATTCGTTAGGGTTCCCCTCATAGATTTCACTGTACTGGATATCCACACTGCCCCTCAAAGGCCCCTTAATTCCAGCTGTCTCTCCCTGCACTTCGTCCATCTCTTCCCCATCCAGCTGATCCCGCTCGCTCCCAGGCCTACCTGCCACCAGTCCACTTACAGAACCTATTCTATTTCTCCTTCCCAGAGAGGCCCATGCTTCCCTGTCTATAGCCTTCCTCTTTACCCATCCTCTCTGTGTCTGTGGATTGTAACTTGATTATCATTCACTTAGCAGCTAATATCCACTTATAAGTGAACACATACCATATTTGTCTTTCTGGGTCTGGGTTACTTCACTCAGGATGATATTTTTCTGGGTGCATCCATTTGCCTGCAAATATCATGATGTCATGTTTTTAAACTGCTGAGTGATACTACATTTTGTAAATGTACCACATTTTCTTTATCCATTCTTCACTTGAGGGACATCTAGGTTGTTTCCAGTTCCTGACTATTTTAAATAAAGCTACAGTGAACACAGTTAAGCAAGTGTCTTGTAGTTGGAAGGAGTGTCTTTTGGATATATGCCCAAGAGTGGCATATCTGGGTCTTGAGGAAGATCAATTCCCAATTTTCTGAGGAACAACCATATTGATTTCCACTGTGGCTGTTTGCTCTCCCACTAGCAATGGAGGAGTGTTCCCCTTGCTCTACATCCTCTCCAGCATGAGCTGTCATTTATGTAATTGATCTTAGCCATCTTGACACATGTAAAATGGAATCTCAAAGTAGTTTGGATTTGCATTTTCCTGATGGATAAAGATGTTGAACATTTCTTTAAGCATTTCTCAGCTATTTGAGATTCCTCTATTGAGAACTCTCTGCTTATATATGTGCCCCATTTTTAATTAGGTTATTTGGTTTTTGAATATCTAGTTTATTGAGTTCTTTATATATTTTAGATATTAGAGCTGTATCTGATGTGGAGTTGGTAAAAATCTTTCCATTCTATAGGCTGCCCCTTTGTCCAATTGATGGTGTCCTTTGCCTTACAGAAGCATTTTGGTTGCATGAAATCAATCCTATTAATTGTTGATCTTAGTACCCGTGATAATGGTGTTGTGTTCAGGAAGTCTTCCCTGTGCCAATACATTCAAGACTATCCCCCACTTTTTGTTCTGTCAGGTTCAGTGCATCATGTGTTATGTTGAGGTCTTTAATTCACTTTGGATAAACATGGGTCTATTTGCATTCTTCCAATTTGACCAGCACATCTTATTGAAGTTGCTTTCTTTTTTTCCAGTGTGTATTTCTGGATTCTTTACCAATAATCGGGTGTCCAGAGGTGTGTGGATTTACGTCTGGGTGCTCTGTAGGATCCACAGGAGGCATGGATGGGGCGGGGAGCTACAGCTGTTGTTCTATTGCAGCACTGGGGCAATGCTGAGAATTGGGTCAGGGGTAGAGAGAGTGGGAAAGGTCTGTGGGCAGTTTGTCTGGTCTTCTGGCAGGTGGTCTATGGTTGACCAGGGGGTGTCTACCTGAGTTGGCAGCTGGGACACAGGTGTGGCCTGAAAAACCTCTTTCTTATGCACTTATCTGGAATTTACTTTTTAAAGAATTTCTGTCTCATGTGTATGCTTATTTTGGTTTTGGTTTTTCGAGGCAGGGTTGCTCTGTTAAGTCCTGGCTGTCCTGGATCTTGCTTTGTAGACCAGGCTGACCTCGAACTCACAGAGATCTGCCTGCCTTTGCCTCCCGAAAGCTGGCATTGAAGGCACGCACTGCCACCAAATGATACTTTTTATGTATGGATTATTTTAGAAGAGTTTTAAAAGATTTATGAAGATAATATAGCTTCCATATGTTCCTTACTAACACTTTTCATTGATATGCCATAGATGTTATAGTTAGTTAATTAATATTGACACATCTTAGGGGCTGAGGAGATAACTCAGTAAAATGCTTATCAGGCAAGCATGAGGACCCTAGTTCAACCCTCAGAACCCACATAAAAAATCTGGGCATAGTGACATGTGCTTCTAATGCCAATACTGGGTAGCAGGGATCTAGTGGATCCCAGGGACCTGCTGGCCAGCCAGCCTAGCCTACTTTGGGATATTTGCTCTTTGTTCAGGGTAAATATACTTTATCACATTGAGCTCTGATTGTTTCTGATCTTAAGGTTACAACATTGATGTCAGGAACTGTATTTCGGGGTTCTCTGAAAGATCAGAGCGGACACAATGAATATATATTAAAAGGGAATTATTGCATTTGTCTGGAGTTTTGGTTTGGAGAGTTCAACAATAACTGTCTCACCAGATAGGCTGAGAACCTGATAGCTGTTCCAAATTTGGCTCTGAAAGTTGGGACGGTTCCTGGAGAGTTGCTCATATTTATGCTGGAAGGCCAAATATAGGTCCCAAGTTCAGTGGGAGATGCAACAGCAGCAACAACAGCAAGATAAATGAGCTCACCAGCAAGAATAAAGGCAAGTAGGCAAAAGCAAAGCTTTGTTTGGGCTGCCACTAGAGGGAACAGCTCACATTTAGAGTGGGTCTTCCCACTCGAATCATCTAATCAAAAAGAAGTCAGGATCACAAGGGGTGCACCCACCCACGGAGACAGTGGGGCTGATCTATTGGGAGCTCACCAAGGCCAGCTGGATTGTGACTGAAAAAGCATGGGATAAAACCGGACTCTCTGAACATGGCGGACAATGAGGGCTGCCGAGAAGCCAAGGACAATGGCACTGGGTTTTGATCCTACTTCATGTTCTGGCTTTGTGGGAGCCTAGCCAGTTTGGACGTTCATCTTCCTAGACCAGGATGGAGTGGGGAGGACCTTGGACTTTCCACAGGGCAGGGAACCCTGACTGCTCTTCAGACTGGAGAGGGAGGGGGAGAGGAGTGGGAGGAGGGGAAGGGAAAAGGGAGACGGGGAGGGTAATGGGNAAAGGGAGACGGGGAGGGAAATGGGGGGCGGGGAGGAGGCGGAAATTTTTTTTTTCAATTAAAAAAAATTATATTACAAGAAAGAAAGAAAGAAAGAAAGAAAGAAAGAAAGAAAGAAAGAAAGAAAGAAATCCCTTGCAGCCAACATTCAGGCAGTCGGTGTTGGCACAGCCTTTAATCCCAGCACTCAGGAAGGAGAGGCAGACGAGTCTCTGTGAGTTCACAGCTAGTCTGGTCTACAGAGCGAGGGCCAGGACTACACAGAGAAAGCATCTCAAAAAACAAAAACAAAAAGAACACAAAAATCCTCACAGGAATGCCAAACAGCTTGCTTGCCTTTTAGTCGATTCCAGAGTCAGTCAAGTAGCAGACAAGAGAGATGAACTGGGAGGGAACTGATGGGCACAGAGGAACTACTTGAAACTGTTCTGTCATTGGGTTTTGGATCTGAAGAACAGCTTGGCCAAGCCATGTTGGGAGCCAGTGCAGAGGGAAGGGACAGGAGTGGGATTATATGGGCTAGTACCAATAGGTGTGTCTCTACTGAAGGGAAGTCGGGAGAGGCGGTTCTCACTGACACCTTGTCTAGTGGTTCTGTAACTCACATCATCCTAATGATTGCTAGGTAGTATTCATCCAGACCTCTGGAATGTCATCAGAATGTTAGATATTTTGGTAATATCATGCCTCCCCTAATTTTTAATATAGTTTCTTCTTAGTGTCTGCCTATATGCAAAGAATAGAGCAGTGAACCAAATGCCTATTATCCTGTTTCAGTAACAGCTCACTTTCGACATCTTGTTTCATCTCCAATATCTATTTATTTGTATTTATTTTTAAAATAGGGGCTCTCTATGTAGCCTTGGCTGTCCTAGAACTTGCTATGTAAACCGGCCTGGCCTTAAACTCACAGAGATCTGCTTACCTCTGCCTCCCAAGTGCTGTACCATACTTGCCCCTCCAATTTTCATTATTTATGCATTAAAAAATTATTTATTAGTGTGTGTGTGTGTTTGAGTATGGGGGTGCTTTCGTGCCCTGCATGTGGCGGTCCGAGGACAAATTGCACAGGTCAGTTCTGTCCTTTTGTTGTACGTTCCAGGGACTGAACTCGGGTTTTCAGGCCTGTGCTGCAAGCACTCTTACCATTGAACCAGCTCACTGACTCTACACTTTCTTTTCCTTTTGTTATTGTTAGAGCGTGTTGTCGTTAGGGTTTCTATTGCTGTGAAGAGACACCAGGACCACGGCAACTTCATAAAGGAAAACATTTAACCGGGGAGCTCATTTACAGTTCCATCATCACCATGATGGGAGCCTGACACCATGCAAGCAAACGTGGTGCTGGAGGAGTGCCTGAGAGCCCTACATCCTGTAGACAACAGGAAGTCGACTGAGACACTGGGCAGTATCCTAGGCATAGGTAACCTCAAAGCCTGCTCCCACAGTGACACACTTCTCCAACAAGGCCATACCCACTCCAACAAAGTCACACCGCCTAATAGTGCCACTTGCTATGAGATCATGGGGCCAATTACATTCAAACTACCACAGAGTATTTATGACAAATCTATACCATCTTATTCTCTACCAGTAAATTTTGGTGAATGATGCCAAACTGGCAATATTCTATAAAAATTTAATCTATAGAACAATTTTATATTGTTTCATTTATATTTTATTATTTCTCTAGCAGAGAATCTGCTTACCGTCTAAGCCCCACAGCAGATCTGCCTTGCAGTGCCAGAGTGCAACACGTGACTTGTCAGTCATGGAGCCCAGAGGGCTGTCTGTTCCGACATCTGGGTCAAGGTCACTTGGACAGTTTTGCTCTGGGGCCTGCCCCCCCGTCTGAAGAGCAGCCTTTCTTAATCTTGAATGTTTGTCTTTGTTGTTTTAGCTTCTTGTTTTGCAGAGATATAATTCTCCATATGTGAAAAGAATTCTTATTTTTTTCAAGGAAAGACACACAAGAGACCAAAGGTCATATCTATACGGTTCCTCGTCCCTATGCTTGATTGATTGATAGAGTGATACAATTCTACAGATTGACAAGTTGGCTCAGGGTCAAGGCACCTGCCACCAAACATGGTGTCCTGATCTCTGAATGAATCACCTGCTCAAAATTTTGAATATATCATGTCATAACTTGTAGTGTTGTTTTTTGAGGCTTGATGTTATTGGAAACCAAAAGGCGAGAATCGGAAGTGTTCCTTCTGCTTAGAAGCTTGCTAGGTTTCAATGTATCCCTTTTTCCCACGGTATCATATCATCTGCTCCTGGACAGCTTTCCCGTTTCTTTAAACGCTGGACTCTGGGAGGAAGAGAATGGTATGTGTGTGTTCATGTATACAACAATTATACATGTTTATAGGGCATGTTGTGAAGGTTCAGTGTGTGCAAAGAGTGTAATGATCAGATCAAGGTGACTGGTGTATTTATGATGTAAAATAAACATTTGTTATTTCTTCGTATGTGGCAAAACATAAAATCCTTGCTACTAGCTATATTGAAATATACAACCAACAATCAATTGTAGTTATCTTAGAATATTAGAAAATAATTCTTCTTTCCAGCCATACCCCTGTACCTCTTTAACCACTTTTCCTAAACCACACTAATCTATTTTCTACTTTAAAATATTTATTTATTTACTTCTTTTGTGTATGCTTGCAAGCACGTGGACATGCCCGTGCCGTGGCATGAATGTGGCCGTCAGAAGACAACGTCTAGGAGCCAGTCCTCTCCTTCTCCCATGTTGGTGCTCAGCCTTGGCAGCAGACAGCTCTATCCACTGAGCCATCTCACCACCCTTTCTCCATAAAATCAGCTTTTCAGCTTCCATATCTGTCTGATCATATGCTATTTGTCTTTTTTCCCTTAGCATAGCATCCTGCAGCCCTGTCCATGCTGCCGTGAGCATTTTCTTTCATTTTTACAGCTGCACAGCATTCCGTGGTGAATACGGAGCGTCTTTTCTTTATCCATTCACTGGGTGGCAGACACTTGCTTTCTGTTTCTTGGCTGTGTAAAGGGTGCTGCTGCTGCAGAGAGCATGGGCGTGCAGATAGCCACATAACACAGCGGGTCACTTCCTCCTGATGCGCAGTCTGCAGCAGGATTGTCTCCAGCTCTAGCTTTCTTTGTAGGGTGCTCCTGACTCATGTTCTCACCAACAGTGTAGAGGAGTGCCCACGAGAGACTTCTTTTCTTCCCCTCTCTCCTCTTGGCACTCATCCTCAGAACCTGTGTGGACCCGATGCCGTGCTCCTCAGCTTCACCTGCCCAGTGAACAGCATTATTTCGGGAAGAGCCTGGAATCTGTGCTCTTGTCATCCCATTGCTCTGTTTGCTCCCATTCTGTGAATTAACTGTTCCTGCTCATGGCATGCTTTTTTCCTTTTTGTTTAAAAAAAGTTACTACGTGTGTTTTGTTTTGTTTTCCTGAAAATGTCATCGCTTTTTGCAGTGTTTCCGTTTCCTCTTTCCCTTTGCTTTTTTCTCTTTCTTTTGTTCCGCTTCTCTTAGTCATGGCCCAGGCTTCTCCTACAATCATATTTTCAGTAACTTAATCACACATAAAAAGCAGGCATAAGTAAACAGGCCTTTAAGGAAACTCCCAACATGAACTTGTAGACATCTGGCCGTGGAGGATGGTGCCGGCTGGGTGGAGACTGGACCCCTTGGGGGGACCTCCAAAGGCAGGTATCTCGGGCCTCCCAGTCCTGAGTCTGAGTGCCGGGATGTGAGATACTGTGCTCTCCAGCTTCTGTGGATGCACAGGCTGAAGTGTCCTCGGTCTTGCTGTGTAAAACAACTCCTCCAGCTGCTTTTCTGCTGATTAACTGTTGAAATCTCTTGTTAAGATTATAGTTTCGTATCATCTAGCAGTGGTTTAAGCTTTAGGTTAATAAACTATGCTTATAATAGATAAATCCCATCAGAGTCCATTTATCTCATTAGAGTGAAGCCTAAAGGTATATGGTTATTGGTCTTCGTTCAGTAGCCAAGCAATTTCAAGACCAGCATGTCTGTGACTGACTCAGTCTTTCCCCCATGACCAGAAAGGTAAAAGTGAAGTTCTGTCCACCTTTGTGGGGACGAAGGCAGGAAAAGGCACAGGTTGTACTACTTTCCCTAGACCACTCCCAAAGTCTTTTGTTTCATTGTCCGATGTAGGGCCTTATGGTTACTCCTTGATGGACTACAAGGAAAACTAGGCCATTGTTGTGGATTCTGATGCTCTGAACAGAATTGGTATCCTCTTAACCAGGCAGAAGGAAAGGAGGATGGGCACTAAGTAGTCAGTGAGCACTGTCTGTTACGTCACATTTTTACTCTACCATCTTTGTGAGATTTCAGGCAAAGGAGATAAACATGCTGTGTGTAGTTGTACTGTGAAAATGGGGTGAGAAAATCCACTACAGCACTTTAGCATGACACCTGGCAGGTGCTCTCATGGCAGCTGGACCAACTGTCCACATATGCCACCAGCTCCTGGCTGTTTGGGTTGTCATCGGTCCGCATGCTTCATTAGGATTACCCAGGAGGAGTTTGTGTGTCGGCATCCAAGCAGGAAGAGGGCAACACTGGAGGACGGGAATTAAACTTAACCAACACCATTAACTGTGATGGTATCGCAAATAAACACATTTAGGCCTAACAGGATGAGTTTATTCCTGTGTTAAGGTGCACTAATTATCAGGAAATCAAAGCACAGTAAGAGATGTTCTGGAAAGGCCATGCTTAGGTATGGTTGTTCATACTGCCCCATTGTGTTCATGCTATTGAACAAGGAGTATCACTTTAAAACAAGGTGCTACTTTGTAAGTTCTGTGGCTGTGAGGTACAGCAGTAGGACTAAGCCATCTTTAGAGACAGAATCTGGTTCCTTTCCAAGGATGGGGCCGTGACTTCAGAGAACTGGCTGTGGATCCCATGGCCCAGCTGTGTTCTCACCAATAAGCCAGCGGCTTGAAGGATGCGCTGCAGATGTGTGTTTGTTTCTTCTCCTTCTGAGTTTTATTTTCTCAGAGGGAAATAAAAGACTTTATTTTGAAAATTGCACTGTATGACTCTAATGTAGAGCTGAATTCTGCCAACATTTTTGATAAGAACCGTTTTGAATCTATTGTTCTGTAAAATTTTTTGGGAACAAAAAATTTAAATTTCCTATTTTTATTAGTAATTTAAAATTAATATGCAGAGTAATGACAGTGGACATCAACTTTTTATTAAATACTCCTAAAATACATTTTTCTTAAACTCCAAATAGTAATTTTGTAAAATAAAGAACGGTTGTGTTTGGAGACAGTGAGCCTAATTCTAAAATGAACATGACGTCTTGGTTGGTACATGTCTCTCTCCCACACTTCAAAGGATTATCACGCATATGAGAGAATGATTAAATGGTTCCAGTGGTCTGGAGATCTGCCTCCCAATAGAGGAGATGCTTGACAGCATGGGGCCCTGTAGCTGGAGAAAAAGAAGTGCTAACTCCATCCGGGGTTTGAAGAGCTCATACACAAACAAAGGATCCATGTCCCCTGTTGTTCCAGAAGACAAAACATTTTATTTGTCCCAATCAATGCATTTCCTGGTTTCAGTTCACTCTAGCAAACAAATTCCCTATAAAGTCTTCTAGTGGTAGAACCATGTGGGTGACTAGTGGGCTGGATCAGAGAATGGCAGCCTCCAGCCTGTGCCCCACCTATGTCCTACTGCTTGTTTTGCAAGTAAAGATTTGCACAGCCATAAACATTTATTTATGTTTTGCTTATGGTTGTTGCAGCAGTCTAGATGACCATGTGACCTAAAATATTTACTATATATATGGCTTGATATAAAAGTATTCTGACTCCTGTGCATGTATTTAGTGTAAAAGATCCAACCTATTAAAATATGTTTGCCTGGCTAACCTCCAGTATCCTGTTCAGCTAGGATTCTGTACAAAATACATGCACTTACATGTGTTCCCAGTTGAAACAAAAATTAGAATGTCAGTAGTCACCAGTGAAATTGTATGGACCTCTTCCATGGACAAAGTCAATGGTCACCAGTGAAACTGTATGGACCTCTTCCATGGACAAAGTTAGTGGTCACCAGTGAAATTGTGTGGACCTCTTCCATGGACATGGAGCATTTGTATAAAATATTTAACAGAAACAATTGCTGCTTTAACTAGTGTATGGCATTGTTTTGAGTTTCTAATTGCTGCAAAGGTAGATTAGAATGAAGCAATAGAATTTTTGAACAATTAGGTGGTGTGTAGTTCAGTTATTTAACATTTTTCAAAGAATCTTTTCAGCCATGTGGTGGTGCACACCTTTAATCCCAGCACTCAGGAGGCAGAGGCAGGTGGATCTCTGTGAGTTTGAGGCCTTCCAGGGCTACAGAGCACAGGACAGCCAGAGCTACACAGAGAAACCCTGTCTTGAATGTAGTGATGAGGTTGGCGGGCTCTGCCCCTGCCACCTGGCTAGCTTTACACCCGAAATAACAACACACAAATTGTATTCATTTAACACTGCTTGGGCCATTAGTTCCAGCCTCTTAATGGCTAATTCTTACATCTTGATTAACCCATCTCTAATAATCTGTGTGGCACTATGAGGTGGTGGCTTACCGGGAAAGATTCAGCATGTCTGACCTGGCGGCTGGCTCTATCACATCTGATCTCACTTCCCTTCTTCCCAGCATTCTGTTCTGTCTACTCCACCTACTTATGTTCTGACCTATCAGGCCAAGCAGTTTCTTTATTTATTAACCAATGAAAGCAACAGATAGACATATGACCTTCCCACATCATTGAAAAACCAACCAAACAAAATAAAACAAACCCAAAGCTTTTCTCTGGAAGACTGTTTATGGTATGAGTCTCTTTGTAACTAAAGATGCTAATTTCTCCAGGCTTCTTTTGTTTGAGAGAATCTCAAAGCACTTTGCTAACATTATTTATTTTTTTAATATTTTTCTATCAAGGTTTTTGTATTTTTTTCCCAGACAAATAGGTGGGTTTTTAAGATGTTCCTTTCGCTGTTTACTGAAAGTATAGATAACTTGGACATTTTTTTTTTGTGTGGAATTGCTAGTCACTAAGGAGCAGCAAATCTTTCAATTGAAGTATGCAATTGTGTTTCTATGTGTGTTCACATGGGCATGGGTGCCCTTGGAGGCCAAAAGAGGGTGTCAGTTCCCCAGGAACTACTGAACTCAGGTCTTTGCAAGAACAGCAGGCTTGCTTTCCTGCTGAGCCATTTCTACAGCCCTGCAACCCTGGAGATGTTTACTCCTTCCCTCCCTTCCTTCCTTCCTCCCTCCCTCCCTCCCTCCCTCCCTCCCTCCCTCCCTCCCTCCCTCCTTCCTTCCTTCCTTCCTTCCTTCCTTCCTTCCCTCCTTTCATCCTTCCTTCCTTCCTTTTTTCTTTCTTTGTATCTTTTTTTGTTTGTTTGTTTTTGAGACAGGGTCGCACTATAAGTCTTGGCTGGCCTGGAACTCACTGTATAGGCCAGTGTGGCCTTTAACTCATAAAGAAATACCTACCTCTGCCTCCTGAGTGTTAGGACTAAAGGCACATGGCCTTTTAAAAATTGATTGTTTTTATATTATAATTGTCTTTAAATGCATGTGTTCAAGAGAATACATGTCTATACTATAACATTTTAAAAAATTAGTATGCATGTGTGCATGCACACATATGAAATTTTAGGAGTTGGTGCTCTCCTCTGGTGGGTTCTCAGGACTCACCTCTGGCTGTCAGACATGTTTGTGCAGCACCAACTCCTAAAAGTTTGGGTGGAATGTTATGCAGATATCTGTTAAGTCCATTTGGGGTCATGACATCTCTTAGTTCTCCTATTTCTCTGTTAAGTTTCTGTCTGACTGACTTGTCCATTGTCGAGAGAGGAGTGTTGAAGTCTCCTATTGTTAGTGTGTGGGGTTTGATGTGCGATTTAAGCTTCAGTAATGTTTCTTTTACATATGTGGGTGCTCTTGTATTTGGGGCATAGATGATCAGGATTGAGACTTCATCTTGATTGATGGATTTTTCTGTGATGAATGTAAAGTGGCCTTCTCCATCTCCACTGATTTTAATTTGAAGTCTGTTTTGTTAGATACTAGGATAACTACACCTTTTGTATCTTAGGTCTATTTGATTGGTAAATCTTTTCCCAACCCCTTTTACTCTGAGGTAACGTGTGTCTTTGAGGTTAAGGTGTTTTTCTTGTATGCAACAGAAGGATGGATCCTGTTTCTGTATCCATTTTGTTAGCTTGCTTCTTTTTATAGGTGAATTGAATTAATTGATATTAAGAGATATTAATGACCAGTGGTTGTTGATTCCTATTATTTTTCAGTGGTTATATATGTATGTTTCCCTTCTTTGGGGTGTGCTGGTGTGAGGTTATCTGTTGCCTGTGTTTTTATGGGCCACAGACATCAGCTCAGACCCTGACTGTGAGAAGACCACAGATCCAGACATGGTCTCAGGGGGAGGTCTGGGCCTGGACATCACCATTGTCCCAGGTGGCAGCACAGACCCCCGGCATTGTCACAGTCTTCGATGGTCTCTGGAACCACAGACATCAACATAGACGCTGGCTTCAGCAGGGCCACAGACCCAGGCATGGCCCTTTACCATAACCTGGGTCTGGATGATACTATGACCCCAGGTGGCAGCACAGGCCACCCTAATCAGCCTGGCCCTGGTTATGGCACAGCCCTTGGACACAATCAAGGTTGTGGCCCAGACCCAGGGGCTTCCGAGTGGCCCCTAGCAGTAACATGGGCCATGGACATCAACCCAGAACCTGGTCATGGCAGGAGCATGGACCCAGACATGGTCCTCAGCAGCAGACTGGGTCAAGCTGTCATCATGGTCCTACGTGGCTGTGCAGGCCACCAAGATTGGCACAGCCCCTCCCTGTGAGAGTGTGGCACTTGGGCACCAATGTGGCACTAGGTGGCAGCATAGACCACAGGCCCCTGCATATCCCCCCAGTGACAACAGGAGCCATGGACATCAACACAGATCCCCTCAGCTGCTTCAGGGCCACAGATCAAGACCTGGCCATGGGTCATAGGCCAGGCCCAGACCTCTCCCTGGACTTAGGTGGCCAGCTGGCCGTTCATGTCAGCCTGTTCCTCACTACCCTCACCTCTCCAGATCCACCTCTCTCCCCAGTCCACAAACCATCACAAACCCCTCCCTCTCTCCCACCTCGCCAGCCTGTACTCTCTCACCACAGTGGTGCCTGACCACTCACCAGCCTGTACTCGCTCACCACAGTGGTGCCTGACCACCCAGCACCAGGGCTCTTGGCTGTCACAAGTGGTCCTGCTTTGAGTACGGCCCCGTCCTAGCCACAAGGAATGGGGTGGAGCTGTTGCTTTTTCTCTCTCACGTGTCCAGGCCTAGAGACCTCGGGAAGCACTTGGTATGATGATGGTACTTGATCCTGGTTGACTGTGACCCCCAAAGACCAAAAAGTCGACACAGCCATCTGTGCCGACTGCTGATTCAGGCCCACGTGGGGGCTGAGGCTTCTGGCTGATTGTTCAAAAAATAGTGTTTTCACGAGAGCTTTTAAAAGGACTTTGAACGTCAGTGGGAAGCATGCCGATGTGGTACTCGTCCAGACTCTAGCTGGAACCCTTCCACATACACACATGCATATGATTTTATTTATAATATTGAGCCCCTGTTTTTGAATGGAGATATTTGGAGATCTTTAGAAGCCTCTAAACACTTGTAATGAGTGTTCCCCAGTTCTCCTTTTCTGTTTGCTTCATTGACACATAATTAGAAACTTATTTCATTTCATGATTGGACTGAATGCAGTCATTTTCAAATTTGTCATGAACTTGTGCATTGTTTCATGACAATGAATATAGGGTATGTTTCCCACCTATTTGTTTGCGATAAGCCTCAATGTTAGAATGGAATCGCTACGAAATGGGCCTTTCTTTATGGATGGTGTCAGCAGGGGAAGCCCCAGGTATAAGGCCCTGCTGCTTTGGTATTACTCTCCCTTCAGCTCCTTCTCTCCCTTGTAAACAAAGGAGCTCTGCTCCCAGAACACAAGCGAATGTTTTCCTACAGCTTTCTTTTCTCTCCCCATTTTCCTAGCTCAGCTTTGCGTGTTCTGATAGGACGGCTCTTAGAGCAGAGGTCCAGAGATGAGGCAGGCTGCTTTTAGATAGTATGAGCGCGGATGTGCTTCCTCAGCCAGCGCAACTGGCGGCACCTGATCCTCAGAACCGTGCTGGGAGCGTGGCAGCAGTCTTTGGGGTACCAGAGGCGCAGTTTGTTCGGAAACTTGGTTCTTCCATGTTGTTGGTCCATGCTCTTTTCGGGTTTGCCCAGTGCTTTTCAAGTCACTGGTGATTTTGTTCAAAGCCAAGGGTCTCCAATAAATTTCCCACGGAGCCTCCTAACAAGCTCCCAAGCAGTGCGAATTCTATTTGTCATGGTCATGTTTAGAGCAGCGATAACACTAACAGGCGATAACATTTGTTGAGACTTGCAGCCCTGTCTACCTATCTGTCATTTAGTTTAGTGTGTTTAAAGTCAATGTTCTTTTCAACCACAGTGTCCGGTTTCTGAGACAGCTTAAAGGGACAAAAAAAGAGAGGTGTTTGAGAGGGGACACAGTGAGGAGCATACTCAACTGTCAGAAAGTTGAGCCATCTGCCCATGGGAAAAGATGGCTGCACCCTTTACAGGAGGTGAGGTGAGGCACGGAAATAATTGTAAGCCATAGCGCTTGCTCCACTCCTGCAGCCTCGGCTTAGCCTCATCGGCCCCAAGGGAAGCTGAGAAGTGCAGTCTTTCAGCGGGAAACTCATTCCAAGCCCCCAGGGGATCTAAAAAAGAGTAGGGCAGGGGAAGGGATTCTTTCCTAGGTATTTTCTGCTGAGGGGGGTTATTGTCAGAGGGGGTAGTTCGGGGGCAGTTGAAAAGGGGTGTTAATCCCCTTGAAAAGGCAAGGATAAGACCACTACCTCAACTTTTGAATCAAATTTGAAGCGAACTTTATTTAATACTGGCCGGGATGATGGACACTGTTCAGGTACACACCCAGGCTTCCCAGAGAATGGCCACAAATTATGTCAGTTTCATGCTTATAAAGGCAAAACCCATAAGGCTGCATACTTCCTACCTTCGTCCAACCATGGGCAAGCATACATCTTGACGTACTTCCTATCTATGTACCTCCCACCTACCTGTGACCGAGCACATCCTGTGCAGTTGGGACAACCAGGCTTTGTGGAAGTGAAGATGTGGTTATCTTACCTGAACAACAGCCCCGGCATCCAGGAAGTTATCTGTCCTTGGGCAGGTGAGGCTTATGAGTTACAGGGATTTTTGTTTTATGCTCTCTTAAGCACTGTCATTAAAACAAAACATAACTAGCCCTTACAGTTACCTCTTGAGTTGCACCCTGAATCAAATCCTTGACTCTGTGTTGGATGCCTGTTCACACTGGGATCCAATAACCATCAACTTAGTGGCACCTAGACGGGAGTTTACAGATCTCATTAGAGCACTAATGATGTAAGGGCCAATGGTGATTAGAGCAACAGAAGACCCATGATGGCTGACATCAGTGTTACTATGTGAATTGGAACTAGTAGTCTATTTCATCTTCTTTTCGGTCTGCAATATTTTTTTGAATATAGTCAAATGATTTCTAATAATTCCCAAGTAGTTTTGTATAGAAACAACAATTTTCTCTTAAAGTCACACAGTACCTCCTTGTCATGCGTAGAGTTAAGTGACCTATCATATTGCAGGGCTGTTTCAGCTAATGAATCTACCTGTTGATAGATCTGGGCCTATTTGGTTCTAAGAGGTACCTTTCCTGGTATGCCAATAGGCACTAGAGGCAGCCATTCTGTACCCTACGCAAAGGAGTTTGGTTTTGACTTTATATTGTAGAGGATGTGGGTGATGTGCTCTTCTGTAACTACCTCCCTGCTAACATAAGGACATGTTGTCGGGACCCAGGAAGGTAGAATGCTAGTCAAAGGCTTGGAGCGGCTTCAGGCAATGGGCATGCACCAGAAGTATCTGGTGAGCTGACCCAGATGAAGAGAGGGAGCAGTCACCTTGGCTGGACGGGTCCTCAACAGCTTTTAGCAAGTTTGGAGCTCACAGATATTTGTAACAGGTTGTAGCCAGCAACTGATTCCTGGATAGCATCTGTCAGCCAGGTGGAAATCTGTTGAATCAGATAGAGACTAGGGGCAGAAGTTAGTTTCGGAACTTAAAGGAAAATCCTACATTGGGAACTTTCAGGCCCACAGTCCTGGTAGTTGGGGAAGGGAGGAGTCCCAAGACCAGAGCTGAGAGAAATCCCACCCTCAGGAACAGGTAGGTGGGGAAACTTAGGCTGTACTTAGCTGGAGTCTGTTTGATCTGTGAGAGGTGGATCCAAGTCTTATGACTCCCTGGACTCCCTGAAGCTTATGTGAATTTTTAGTTTACAAAATGGGACTTACAGGTTAGAGGCATTATGTTTTATAAATCTCTTAAGTACAGCAATTAAAACGTAAAACATAACTTTAGCCCTCACAGGGGTCCTCTGGTCACTTAGCAGGAGAGTTTTAATTTGATCTTATGCGGTTGATCATGCAATTGCTGTCCTGCATGTCAAAGTAATTATTTTGAAAAATAATTATTAGAGGGCTATAAGAAGATGATTTGGTTACCAAGTAACACAGAGATTGCCTAGGAAGGTGGGAGGGGGAGGAGACTGGAGAGACAGAGTGAGCCAGTGAGATGCAGTGGGTATAGGGCTGATTCTGGGTGGCAATGACTAGCCCCAATCCGGAATGTTGTGCTGAAATTAGTTAGCAGTAGCTGCAGGGAGCTACAGAGCACTGAAGGAAGGGGACGGGAGAAAACAGAAGACTAATTTAAAGAATTGTATTTGGCCTGGGGCGAAGGCCATGAAATTCCCTTGTATCCAGTTTCTCTAAAGCATCTAAAAGGTCTTTTTGTAAATGTATCAGGAAAAAAAAAATGGAGTAAATAGAGACATTGTGGGGTGACAGCCATTGGATATGGGGGAGCTCAGTCAGAAAACCATTTAAAAGCCAGGGAGGAACATAAGAATGAGGATAGTTAGGCAGAATGAAGTAACCAAGGGGAGGAGCTGAAGTGGAGGGGATCAGAAGCCCGTATATTAGGAGGCTTGTGGTTGAATTTTTGTCTTTAGGTCCTTATGTCTTTGGTCCCATCTCAAACCAGTTAGGATTTGTTGGTATGGAAGCAGCATTGTTCTCAGAGGACACAAATCCTATCCTTAATGGAAGTTAGATCTAGTCTTGGAGTACTGGAGTAGAAAAAAAAAAAAAAAACAAAAAAAAAAAAAACAAAAAAAACAAATGGAGTTGGTTCTGAAGGATGTTCCGCTGATCCGAGATTTCTCTAAGGCTTTTGAGAGTTGGTGAGACAAAAATGTTAGTTGATAGAAAGAAGGCTTTGTTCCATCAGCTTGAGTTCTGAGTCCCCAAAACAATGCCCAGAGTGGTAAAAAGAAGGATGAATTGAACGGTCCATGGCTCATTAATTCTCCTTTTAGAGGTCACCTGAACTGCTTCCAGGGATTTGGGGGTACCAGTCTCTCTGTAACTGCTTCAAACTGACAAATGGATTATGTAGAAAGGGTAGAAGTTAATAGCACCACAGAAAAGGGTCCATCCTAGAGGCAACAACAATCTAAACAGACAGCAAAGATCCAGAACCTAAGCCAGGAGATAATAGTGTACAACTTTGCAGGGGAAGTTAAAGGGCGAAGTGAATGTGGAAAATGTTTAACTCATAATTAAGTTAATATAAGGTTAAATATAAAGTTAGCATGAGGCTAAATGCAATTGTACAACTGGCTGCACCATGCACCAGAGCTCTATGGAAGGATAAGGTGACTGTAGTAAGCTGTTTACATCAGAATCCTGCATAAGGAACAAGCACCTGGGAGCTTTGTCAAGTAAGTCAGTTAAACTCAGCACATAACTGACAATTTAAAAGTCATATTGAAGACTATTTGAGTCATTTTATAGGATTGTCTAGCAAAGTTCCAAGACACCATGTGGGTTTTCTGAATAACTTTCCAAAGCTGTAAGTTTGATGACAGATTATCTTTTAATCAGGAAACGTGGGTAGTTATAGTATAGCCCTTTGCTAAAATGAATAATTGAATGCCAGGGTAGAGGGTATGACCAATTGAACAAGCTTCGGGTTCCATATGAATCAGTTGTTGGAGTTGACTTTTTTAACCCTTAGCTCTTTGGGGCCCTCCACCCAGCTCTCAAATAAATACATGGAGGCTTATTCTTACTTATGAATGCCCGGGCTTAGCTTGACTTATTTCTAGTCAGCTTTTGTTAACATATCATCCCATCTACCTTTTACCCCTAGTCTTTTGTCTTTTTCTTTTTAAATTTTTTATTGTTTTTATTGAGCTATATACTTTTCTCCACTCTCCTTCCTTCCTCTCCCATGGTCCCCATGCTCCAAATTTACTCAGGAGATCTTGTCTTTTTCTACTTCCCATGTAGACTAGATCCATGTATGTATCTCTTAGGGTCCTCATTGTTGTCTACATTCTTTGATATCATGAATTGTAGGCTGGTTTTTCTTTGCTTTATGTCTAAATTCCACTTATGAGAGAGTGCATATGATATTTGTCTTTCTAGGTCTGTTTGTCTTTTCTTCCAGTTCTTTGAGGAAATTTTTTTATTTCCTCTTTAAGGGCATCAAACATTCTCCTAAAGTTATTTTTTAGGTCATTTTCTTCTGCTTCATCTATATTTGGTTGTCTTGTTGTTTTAGGGCTACCAGGTTTTATTTACGTCATTTTTCTCTTTGTAATGTTCAATGTGTTCTTACCTTGTCTGCCCATCTATTTCTATGATTGGTGTAGTGGGGGCTGTCTGTATCAGTGGTAATCAATTTTCCAGGTGCCAATGCATCCAAGGCTCAGATGGTTGCTCCTTATGGTGCAGTCAGGGCCACAGTTCCACTCACCTGAAGGTCACTCTGTGTTCCTGAAGGTCTCTCAGTGCTCCCCAATACCAGGGGTCGTTTGGGCCTGCTTCCAAAGAGGTTGCTTACTTGGGGCTGTTTTGGCTGGGGTCACTGCCTTGGGCTTGCTTTGGCAGAGGTCACTGGCTCAGATCTGCTCTGGTGGAGGTCACTGGTTTGGGCCTGTTCCAAAGAAGGTCGCTGGCTTAAGCATGCTACCACAGAGGTCACTGATCAGGCCTGGTCTCACAGAAGTCTCTGGCTCTGGCCTGCTCCCTCTGTGGCGGTCTCTCCCTTGTACCTGCTTCTGTGGGGGCAGGCCTGCTCCAGTGGAGATTTCTGGTTCAGGCTTGCTCTGGTGGAGGCTGCTGGGTCAGACCTGCTCTGGCCGAGATTGCTGGCTCAGGCCTGCTACCTCAGAGGTCACTGATTCATACTTGGTCCCACAGAGGACTCTGGCTCAGGCCTGTTCCCTCAGTGGTGGGTCCCTTGTACCTGCTCCTGTGGAGGTTGTTAATCTTTTTCTATTCTACATACCTTTGTTTACTTCTTGCTCTATGGGTGTCTGTGTAGCTGGGTAACTGGCCCCTGGTGTCCTCCTCTCCTCTATTTCTCACTCCTCCATCCTCTCTCTCTTCCTATCTATTCTCTTTGCCTGCCAGCCTCACCTACACTTTCTCCTGCATAGCTGTTGGCCATTTAGCTCTTTGTTAGACCAGTTGGGTGTTTCAGACAGGCAAAGGAACACAGTTTCATAGAGTTAAACAAATGCAACATAAAAGAATGCTTAACATCTTTGCATCATTAAACAAATGTTCCACAGTATAAACAAATGCAACACATCTTTAAGTAATACTCCACAACAGGTGGTAGACTGACGTACAAGAGTCCCCTGCTCATAGCGTCCTCATATATTAGTTCAGGAGACATTGAGGATAGAGTAACTGCCATTTGTCTCTCTGTTTTGTGAGACATTTAGGATTTAGGTGCAGAATCTAAGATGCGTTACTGGACAAGAGAATCTGTCTGCCTGACATGTGAGACATGAGGAGTAATTTCTCTTTCCTACACATAAGAAGGAGTTTTTCTGGTTTGGCCTACACAGCCATACTGGTCAGAGCTATGTAGCTAGGAGAAGGAGCAGCAGACTTCTGACAGGTCTTATTTTCCATATCTCCTTGTCATGTTATGAGGGTAGCATGCAACTTACTACAGTGGGATTGTGCTCAACGGAACTACTTGAACCTGGGGAACATGGTGCCATGCAAGAGTATTGTAAATTTAATCCATTTTACTCAATCCATTTTATTCTATTTTTTATAACCAATTTTTAAATATACTTGATTTTAAATTTATTTTACACTAAGCAAACTTTAAGTTAACTTTAAACTTGTTTTGGGTTACTTGTTTTAGACTTACTCTTGTAAACATGTACAGAAGACTATATAACGGGAGATATAAATTGGTCTTTCCCTCTGAGCGTGGCTCTGTAAATTGATTACATTTGTACTTAGCATGGCTACAAACATAAGGAATCTGACCATTTACAAGGTGGCTGACCATTGCTTCCATGTCTTAATTATCTTCAACAGTTTATAGCAAGTTAGTAGATTTAAAAAATTTATAGAATTCATAAGGTTAGGATTTCATAATTTTATCTCTTTTAAGTTTGGGCCTTAAAATTTATAATTGTAGAGACCCTTTAGTACCAAGATAAACTTTAAACCATTAGTACAGCCCATGGAAAACTTGAAACTCATTTTCATTGTCCTTTTATCATGTAATTTTATAAAATATCACAGTTTTCAATGCCTCATTTTCTCCAAATAGCTAAAACCTAACAAATTTAGCAAAGTGTTGAAATAGGAGCTGCAGGGCTGCGTCCCCGGCACCCGGCCGCCCGCATGGCTAGCTTATACCCAGAAATAATTACACGGAAACTGTATTCTTTCAAACACTGCCTGGCCCGGATAGTTCCAGTTCCTTATGGCTAGTTCTTACATATTGTTCTAACCCATTTCTAATATTCTGTGTAGCCCACGAGCTGGCTTACCAGGGAGGATCTTAACCTGCGTCTGTCTGGAGCGGGAGAACCATGGCGACTCCTCACACAGCTTCTTTTTCCCAGCATTCTCCTCTGTCTACTCCGCCTACCTAATTTTCTATCCAATAAAATGGGCCAAGGCAGTTTCTTTATTAGTAAGAAATCATTCCCACATCATTTCCCCTTTTTCCGTTTAAACAAAAAAGAAAGGCTTTAACTTTAGCATAGTAAAATTACATATAACAAAAACAGTTATCAAGTAAGAATTACAGTTACAATATTTATATCTAATTTATCTCTTACCATAACTAAGGAAAACTATAACTATTCATTCTTCAACTCTATCAAAGACTCCAGAAGGATATAATATTACCTATCAAACAAGAAATAAGAAAACCCTAGAAATGACAGAGACATCTCGCTGCCTGGACAGTCACCCAAAGTTCCTCTGTACCGTTGGGGCATCCATCTTCGGCCTACAGGCCCACAGTATCCAGCAGACATTTTCATCAAGCAGGAAATTCCAAAGACAGTTCAGTTACTTTCTGCTGTGTCCTGCAGAATGTCTCGCAGACTCTTTCATGAATCAGGAACCCCGAAAGACCATCTCACCTTTAGGCAAGTTCAGCAGTCCTCTCTCTGCGGGTTCTCTGTGTCCAGTTTATGCAACAGTCCAGGCAAGAACAGTTTCTTGCCCAAATGGCTATCAAACTCCATAAGGATCCTCTTCAATGCCCATCTTCCTTTTGAAGTAGATTGGTGCTGCCAGGAGCAGATGTGTCTCATTGTCATGAAAAACCCTAAGTTATTAGTTGAGCACCAAAGACACTCCACTGGGAGTTTGTCTTCTTGGCAGAATTGGCCTTTGGGTTAAGAAAAGCCCATACCTCATCTACTGACAAAGATATGAAACAGGATTTTCTTATCTTGCCAAGACAGGGTAGGATAATTCTAAGAAAATTCCTTGCATTTGATAATGGTATGTCAGTCATGCTAGGCCTTAGCCAAAGTTGGTTGACTCAACATTGCGAACGAGAATTTGGGTGATTGCCCAGGTAGTCTGTTGTCTCTGTCATTTATGGCACGCTTTGGATATCGCTCACTAGTTAAGTAATATTTATTCCCTTCTCGGATCTTTGATGGAGTTGAAGATTATATAATTGTAATTACTCTCTACATTATTTAGACTCCTTGAGATAGAATGTCTGGTAAAACTTTTGTTCTCAATATTGTTTGTTATATCTATTATTTATTATTATTGTTTATAGTTGTATTTAGGTTAGTTCTGTCTTATTTAGACAAAAGGAGGGAGATGTAGGGATAAGCCCTCCCCTTGGGGGCGGGCTGCCCTCAGGCGTATGTTTACTGATATAGTGCGCGGGCAGAGGCTGCGCGGGCCCTTCCGCTTGCTCTCCTGTTTCCGCTGGCTACCCCGCTGGAACCTTGGTTTTGTGAGTCTGTTTTGTTATTAAATTTGTCTAAATATCAATTACTGGTGATTTATTGATCCGACCGCTGCAGCAAAGACATAAGTGGTTACACATACATCTCTAAATCAGTTTCTGTTAGACTGAAGAGATCACTTTGGACTTCATTAAACTTAATCCTCAAACATGTGCTATTCCTTAGTTCTATTTCCATAAACCTTGTTCATGATTTTGTTCTTATTTTTCATTCTCAGGACAAAAAAATCATCAAACAAAAATTTATCCTTAGCTAAAATGTCTTATAGGCTTGATATTGTCTCTTTATTCTAATTTAAAAGGAGGTACGGTGGTAGCCAGGGGGCTCAGGAGAACTAGTTTTGTGGGTGCTGCCATAGGTGTTTCATACCATGTGGTCATTAACCAAATGGTGGTTAAGTCATGTGGCATTTTCCTTCTAAATATGCAATGTTATAAACATTAGTGAAGATGGAGGCCAAGTCACTTGGCTGCTTCCATCCTCCTGAGGGCATTAGACGAGATTTGAATTCAAGTTACATATATGATATGTTGTATCAAATTAAGAGTACCAATACATATATTTTAATTATTAACCCCTTTTATTACAAGTTTTAAGCTGTTTTTTTTTTCTGCTTGAAATTTCACAGCTTTTAAAAACCATGCTGTAATAATGGCCTGTCCTGTCCCTTTAAGAGACAAGCCCTGCCCACTCCTCCCCCCTCCACTGAGGCAAGAGACTCTTCCTTCTGCTTTTAGCCTGAGTGCCCTTCTTTTCCATCTCTCTCCTCAAGAGGTAGTCTCCTCTTCTCCCCTCCCCCCACCTCTCTCTGCCTCTCTCCTGCTGTGGCTCCTCGTGGGAGGGGTTGACCCTCTGAGGGCTTTCACCTGCTATGCGGCAGCTCCCTGCCTGGGACCTGCTGACCCTAGTGGCCCGCTGCCACCCCTCAGGGACTGGAGCCAGTTTATTTTTACTATTACACATGCCCCAATGTTCCTATATAGATGCTGAAATAAGAAAGTTTACATTTCAGTAAAAGCTTCAAAGATATCCACGACCTTGAATGGGAGAACAGTTTTTTTTAAGCAAAACCATGAAGTGGGAGTATTCAGAGAGCTAAACATTTGTGACTACACTTACCCATTTACGCGCACACACACACACACACACACACACACACACACACACTGCTCTTAGCCTTCACTGAAAATAGCGCATTAAGATCTTTTTCCTAGGCTGCTCTGTTGTTCTCCCTGTCAGAGTCAGGATAAGGGCTTTAGAGGAAACTTTTTGTTGTTGTTGTTGGTTTTTCGAGACAGGGTTTTGCTGTAGCTTTGGAGCCTATCCTGCAACTAGTTCTTGTACAGTAGGCTGGCTTTGAACTCACAGAGAAAAATACCACCACCCTGCAGCCTTGTCCTTATTGTGTGCTGTTTGCAGTACCCAGTAATGCAGGACGCTCTGGGGGTACCAGGATTGTCTTGTGACCAAAGTCGTGCAAACACTGTAGAGCTCCTTCAGAAAAGCTCTATAGATAACAGAAAACAGTCTCTATTTTCCACAATGATTTCTTCAAGGTCGAAGAATTTAGAAACTTCGTCCTGATGTTTACCCTAGATACAGTGACTCTGCTAGATTTCTTACTACAGGGTGCAGTTTCAAACCGAAGAAGCTGAGTGGCAGGGGGAGAAGAGTTGAGTTGAACTGAGCATTGTGTGGGGCGGGGGATCAGATCATACTACCATTCCATCTTAGGAAGTTCTCTAAAATCATTTTAGACATTAAAAAGTTCTCAATTTGAGCCAACAGTGGCTATTTGTCCAATGTATATTGAGGTCAGATTTGGACTTGGAGCCAAACAAGTGAATCTGGTATGAGGGCTCTCAAACAGAACTTTTTTTGGATTAGACCACAGCCAAGATAAGGGTGTATCCTTTGGACGAGACAATTTGGAACACATGAGAGGTTCAGGACCAAGGTAAAACAGGACTCAGAATCCATCCACTTGACACATGCACTGAGTGTCAGGTTGATGGAATATACCTGGAAAGTAAGCGTCAGAGAATTGCAGGGCAATGGTAAACTTTGCCACACCGGCCAGAGAATACATAGAATTCTTGACCAAAGTTCTCAGAGCCAGTGGAAATTTCCAGGTGCTTTCAACCCAGTGAGTTTCAGGACAAGATGGAGGAGGGGTATTTTGTTAGCCCCTGAATGAACTGGTACCTCCAAGTTAGGTCCCACAGGTTACTTTGTCCTGCATTTTGGCTATGTTGACATGTGGTCTTGTTGAATGGAACATGGCTTCCTGCCTTGAGGGCCAGACTGTGTTAGAGAGACAGAAAGTAAGAGAGGGAAGGGCAGAGATGCAGAGTGAAAAGTAAAGGTTGCCTGGGAGCCAGCACTGGCCTACTCAGAGACCTAGGCTGGGTTTACCAATACAGCCCACCAAGCTTCATCTTTGTGAGTTGCATCATCCATAGAGGTAGAGGCCACAAAAGCCAGAGGTCCCAGGCAGACTGTTGACTGTCTAATTTATTGAGTGACCTTGGCTGATCTCCGTGCTCCTGAGAGAACAGGTCCCAAGCATAGGTAGACAAGGACAGTAGGAAGTTAAAAGTTCCCAGAAGGTGGGTTTGGAGCTGCCTGATGGGGGCAGGGGCAGGGCTCCAGATGCCCCAGAAGACAGAAAAAAGAGACTTTTGACCTTTCATGGAAAGGATCATGTTTATTGGCACACATGGTGTGGGGTCATATACCCTAATCTGTGGGAAGTTGAGCCACCTGCCAGTGGAAAAAGTGACCCTTTTTAGGGGGTGGAAGGAGGAGTGCAAATGATTGCTGCTTTAGCCTATAGCCTGCATTTCCATCCTTGGCCTTCCCTTGTTTCAAGGGAAGCTGGGAAATGTAGTCTTTTAGCAGGAAGCAATCAATAGGACAAGACCTCTTTTGGAATTTAATGCTCACTTGTGTCGTTTAAACTGATTCACCCTTACTAAATGCTACAACAAGATATTGTTTGTGATGATCTGTATCTGGGGCTCTTTGTTATTACCAGCATTAAATACATAAAGATAACAATCTTTTAAAAATTGACAATCCAACCAATTCATCCGGAGGTTTAGGGGATATTTTCAGGCAAAAGAAGTTTCATAAATGTTTGGAATCTTTCATTGATTTTTTTTCCACTATATCGAGCACTTGCCATTTAAGGTATTGTATAATGGCTTTAGGAAGTATTTATAAAAAAATGGCAAAGTCCTTAACTCTGAGGAGAGTACAGTGTCCTTGACTGTGAAAGCTAATTACCAGTATCGGAGTTTTTTGTCAGATGGTACGGAGTCATGGCAGATCCTTCATGGACCAAAGATTAGCTAATGGTTGAAGGGGTTTTAGATGTAGAGTCTAGCTCAGGCTTTACAACACTGGTAGAATTTGGATATTCAAGGACAATGCAGGAGGAGTATGCGCCATGAAGAGGAGGTAGGCAGCACATGGGAAATAGAAGCAAACATAGAGTCTGGCTTGTCTGTAAGATAATAAAAGTGCAGACTAGCTTCTAGGCATCGGAATTTAACTTAGTTCTGGATGCTATAAGGATTCCTTTAAGAAAGGTTTTAGCTGGAGGAAGGCAATAAAAATGATTTTCTTTTAAGAACAATCATTCCTGTGATGTGCAGGAGTTGAGGTGTTGCATTCCTGTGATGTGCAGGAGTTGAGGTGTTGCATTCCTGTGATGTGCAGGAGTTGAGGTGTTGCATTCCTGTGATGTGCAGGAGTTGAGGTGTTGCATTCCCGTGATGTGCAGGAGGAGCTGAAGTGATAAGATGGAGGCAGGAACACTGTTGGTGGGCCGATGCATTGTGTGTGTGTAGAATGAGTGAAGATGGCAGAAAGTATGCAGTTAACCAAGGGACAAGAGAGCACTTTAAACTGGTGTCCCCCTGAGTCTTTCCCACTCTAAGGGAAGTCCAGTATACCCTGGGCTTTAGATTTAGGAATCTTCGGGCAGAAAATCCTGGTTAACTGCATCTCCCCTTTTTTGGGGGGGGGTGTCAAGATATAGTTTTTCTGTGTAGCCCTGGCCCTCCTGGAACTCACCTTGTAGACCAGGCTGTCCTCAACCTCACAGAAATCTACCTGCCTCTACCTCCCAAGTGCTGGGATTAAAGTCTTGTACCACTATCTCCTAGCTAGTTAACTCTTTATCAGTAATTGCTAGCCAGTTTTTGATATTAGCGGTCTAAAATTACTTCAAGTCCATATTGAAGTATTGAGTAAGAGCCACTGAGCCTGACTTGACACTCTGTTCTTCCCATTGCTGTCTGAAGCTCCAGTTCATGTTCATGTCTCCTCCTGAGGGCATCTTTTAAAAGTCTTTAAATTGTATTTTAATACAATATTTTTATTAATCCTTTGAGAATATTATCCATGCACATAATGTATTTTGTTCATAGCCTCCTGACTCCTCCCTCTAACTCCTCTCGGATCCATCCCTCCTTTTCCACTCTTCCCCAGTCTGTGTCTTCTTTTTATAAAAACCAGAGTCCATATTCTCATGGGCATGGGGCTATCACTGGAACATAGTCAACCTACCAGAGGAAACCTAAAAAGAAAGCCGAGTCTCCAGAAGCCATCAACTGTCAATAGATAATCATCTGGAGCTTAGGGACTTAGGCTCGAACCCTTGTGGGAGTTTGTGTGAGAATGGCTTCTATAGGCTCATATACTTGAAAGCTCAGTCAAAAGTTAGTTGGCTGCTGGGAAGGATTAGGAGCTGTGTCCTTGTTAGAGGAAGTGTGTCAATGGAGGTGGCCTTTGGATTTTCAAAAGCCCATACCAGGCCCTGTGTTGCTCTCTGCCTTCTGCCTGAAGATCAGGATGTAAATCTCTTAGTTACTTCTCCAGGGCCATGACTGTCTGCTTCCTCCATGATAGTAAACTCTAAGCAAGTGTCCAATTAAGTGCTTCCTTTTGTAAGAGTTGTCTTGATCATAGTGTCTCTGTGCAGCAATAGAACAGTAACTAAGATATTCCTCTGTCTTAGTTTGGGTTTTGTTGTTTTATTACTATGACCATGATAACTATTATAAAGGAAAACATCTAATTGGGGCTGGCTTATAGTTCAAAGATTTAATTCATAATTGTCATGATAGGAAACATGGTGGCATGCAGGCAGACATGGTGCTGGAAAGGTAACTGAGAATCCTACATCTGGTTCTTCAGGCAGCAGGAAGAGACAGTAAGTCATTAGGCCTGACTTGAACTTCTGAGACCTGAAAGCCCACCCCCTAGTGACACACTTGCTCCAACAAAGGCACACTTACTCCAACAAGACCACACCTTCTAGTAGTGCCATTCCCTGTGGACCTTTGGGGGCCAGTTTTTCAAACCACCACAGTCCATCTTTTTCTATTTTGAAGGTTTTGAGCAGACAACTACAGCTCCTGTGAGTTGATAAGTGTATTAGCAATGTCATATCCAGAAGACACTGTCTTAGTCTAGCCTCCCAACATCTCTGGCTCTTTCAGCCTTTCTGTTCGCTCTTCTGCAATATTCCCTTAGTCTTGAGAGGAGAAGGTATGGCGTAGAGTCCCATTTATGGCCAAACACCCCAGAGATAACAGACACCTATTCTCTGCTCTTGGACAAGTTGTGGATTTTTGAGAGCAGTCATAACCATTGACTTCTCACTGTTTATTTGGCCATCTTTCCAATTAGATCAAAATGTGCATGCTTCATTTGGTCATAGTAGTGTCTTGGACTTTGTCAAGTCTCTGATACAGTGTGAACTGATGAGCATGCGTTCATTCATCCACAAGTATAAAGCATCTACTGTGGGTCAGGCGGTGTTGAGAAACAGATGTAAAGATTAGGAGTACAGATTTCTCCCTTACAGACTGGCTGAACAAAGAATATGAATGAGTCCATGATGGCACAGAGGTTTTGAGCCAGAGAACCTTGGGAGCTATAGAAAGTACTTTACTCTGCTTGGAAACAAACACCATCCAATTGTCGATGCCAAGCGACCTCAGTTCTGGTACTGTGACATTTTACATGGCTCATATCACATTTGTATGTCCAGTTTTGCTGATATTTATGCCATTCTGTTAGACACAGGGCTAAGTGATCTCTGACTGTGGAGACCAAAGGCAGGAACCGGATGCTTGAATGGTATTCATGCTTTCGCTCTAAGGTGGTTGGCTACTGTGTGGTTCGCTTTGAAGTTTTCCTTTACAAGGGAAATGCATACTAAGATTTTATAGCAATTTAACATTTACCTCCTTCTCACTCACTTCACCTCTCTCCTCTTCACAGTCAAACAGTTGCTCAGTGATGCTCGCAGGGGCAACTCAAACCCGAGAGGACAAGCCCCTTTTGATAAGGGCTTTTGAATTTTTGTTTTTTAATGATTCAGACAATTTCATTTGATCCATTCATCAAAATGCCACATGGTAATCCTTAGGACCCTCGTGGCTTTTGTTTCCGGTTCTTAATGGAAGTCATCAGTGTATTGCCTTTCATTTCTTCACCAGTGTCTGGATCATCATCCAGGCATCTAATTCATTCCTTTTGGATCCTCAACTAAGAAGTCCAATAAGCATCATTTTTATAGTATTCTCGAAATAATTGATTCCGATTCAAGAAGACATGGCCAGTAACACAGCCTAGACATGTCCTCCTCTTAACACACATACATACACATTTAGAAACATGTAATGACATAAATTTTTGGACATTGTATTTTAAGTTTCTCATATACATAGAAATTGAGTCCATAACACGCTGAATGGCTCACATCTGCTTTTCACACTGGTAATGTCTTTCTATATTTATCTCATAAATACAGACACCCATTTCCTCCCCTCTGATTTGAATAAGCCAATTGTAAGAGATACAGAAAGACTATTGGAAATATTTGAATATAGCCAGGGTGCCTGGTCTACAAGAGCTAGTTCCAGGACAGGCTCCAAAACCACAGAGAAACCCTGTCTCGAAAAACCAAAAAAAAAAAAAAAAAAAAAAAAAGAATATTAAGGACTTAGTGTTAGATTTTTTAGATGTGCTAATATTATCATCATTATATCAGAACAAATAGCTTTACTTTTTACAGTTTTCTCCTGAAGTGTTGGGTGTAATGTAATAATGTTCATAATTTTAATTTAAAATATTTTTAGACAATTGTAAAAGTCCAATGTGAAGTCCCATTTGGGTGGGAAATATTTAAGGAACAGATATAATGGATACATGATCATTTGTCAGAAAATGCTGAGTCTACAATATTTTGATAGATTCTAAATAACAATTGTCATGTAATATGTAAAATAGACAATGTCATACTTCCTGCGCTCCATGCTATCCCTGAACTTTACTCTATTACATTCCTTACCCTAATTGTTATACTTTAAAATAAAAGTTATTTATTTATCTTGATGCAGACGTCAAAAAACAGTTTGCCAAAATATTCTCTTCTGTATTCAATCCATCAAAATATTCCCAAGCCAAAATTCACTGTCAAATCTGCTACATCAGAATGCCCAACAAAGAACAAAAACACGAGTGGTGAATAGGAACCATGGAAAGATCACTAGCACCAAGGAAAGCTTTGTTAATATAATTTGGATATATTTCTAGGGTAGGATTTATGTATAGAAATCCATAAAGTATAGTAGGGTCAGTTCTCATGGCTGTTGAGTTATTTTAAAATATATTGATGTTAAGAAACCCCTGGAATCCAACAAAGAGAAAGAGCTGAAACAATGTAAGTATCCCTTAGGAAAATTTAGAGTGTGTAATGAAATTCTGGTGCTGTCGGGAAGTATAAGGTGGATGGTTGTGCACTTAACACTGCTATTTTGGATAGCTGGAGATGGCACATGCACACTTTCTGCTGTGTGCTTTAAGTGATGAGCGAATGGGCAGTGGCGGTGAAACAGTGGTGATGAACCAGAGTTTCCAGTCCTTTCAACTCAGAATTGGCCCTTTGGCTTTCCTATCAGCAGAGCTATAGAGGGATCTTTCTATGTGTCATTTTAGAAAATTCATTTGGAAAGTGTTTTATTCATTCCACAATGGCCCATTTTATTATTCCAAGATAAAGTTATTTAGCAAAGGTCAGCCACTGCCACCTCCATGGCTCCAGTCTCTAGCGACTCTAGGGCCAGTTGACATACACAATGCCATTTGTTAACACCAAGTAGCCAGTGCTTTGTCCAGAGTGTGACTGCCCATCTGGTTTCAGCTGTTTATCTGTTTTGTCTCTCTGGAGCACTTTTCTCTACTTCCTTGACTTCCACTTCTATAGACTTTACTGACCAGTGCACACATATTCATCTTTCTTTGCCTCCCACTGGAGAGTATTTGATAAGAAGCCCACAGACTTCAGGAGTTTAAGACTAACTGTGAAATTTTATTCATAACAAAGTTATTAGCTGCACATGTTTAAAATAGTAACTAATGCTTTAAAACAACACAACAATAACAAATCACTCCAGAAAAAAACCAGCAGTCATTCCTCTCCAACCTCCAATCCTACTTCTCAGCAGTTATTCTAACGATTTCCTTGGGAGTAGATTCTAATTTCAAAATGACTTGTAACTGGTAAATTATTTTTTAAACTTTATTGTTTTAAATTGAGCTATATATTTTTCTCCACTCCCCTTCCTTCCTCCTTTCTCTCCTTCCACCCTCTCCCCCTGCTCCCATGCTCCTAATTTACTCTCAGGAGATCTTGTCTTTTTCTTCTTCCTAGGCACATCCATGCATTTCTCTTTAGGGCCTTCTTTGTTGTCTAGGTTCTCTGAGGTTGTAGACTGTAAGCTGGTTATTCTTTGCCTTATGTCTAAAAGCCACTTATGAATGAGAATATATTATATTTGTCTTTCTAGGTCTGGGTTATCTCACTCAGTATGGTTTTTTTTTTCTAGTTCTATCCATTTGCCTGCAAATTTCAAAATGTCATTTTTTAAAATCACTGAGTAGTGCTCCATTGTGTAAATGTACCACATTTTCCTTACCCATTCTTTAGTTGGGGGACATCTGGGTTGTTTCCAGGTTCTGGCTATTACGAATAATGCCGCAGTGAACATGGCTGAGCACATGTCCTTGTGGTATGATTGAGCATCCTTTGGGTATATACCCAAGACTGGTATTGCTGGGTCTTGAGATAGATTGATTCCTAATTTTTTGAGAAATCGCCATACTGATTTTCAAAGCATTGTACAAGTTTGCACTTCCACCAGCAATGAGTGAGTGTTCTCTCTCCAGCATAAGTTGTCATCAGTGTTTTTGATCTTGGTCATCTTGACAGATGTAAGATGGAATCTCAGAGTTGTTTTGATTTGCATTTCTCTGATGGCTAAGGATGTTGAGCATTTTCTTAAGTGTCTTTCAGCCATTTTAGATTCCTCTGTTGAGAGTTCTCTGTTTAGGTCTGCACTCCATTTTTTTTTTTATTGGATTATTTGTTTTTTTTGATGACTAATTTCTTGAGTTCTTTGTATATTTTGGAGATCAGACCTCTGTCTGATGTGGAATTGGTGATGATCCTTTCCCATTCTGTAGGTTGCTGTTTTGTCTTGTTGACCATGTTTTTTGCTTTACAGAAGCTTCTCAGTTTCAGGAGATCACATTTATTAATTGTTTCAGTGTTATAACTGGAGTTATATTTAGGAAGTGGTCTCCTGTGTCTATGCATTCAAGGCTACTTCCTGCTTTTTCTTCAATGAGATTCAGTGTGGCTGGTTTTATGTTGAGGTCTTTGATTCATTTTGACTTGAGTTTTGTGCATGGTGATAGATATGGATCTATCTGCATTCTTCTACAGGTCAATGCCCAGTAACTGGTAAATTATTAGCCATAGATATTTTATAGTGACCTTCTCTAATGATAGATGATGATAGAATACACTTCTGTTACTTTTCCCCTCATTTCATGACTTTCTGTTAAATGGACCAGTCAGGCTGATGAGATGGCTCGGTAGGGAGGCATTGCCACCAAGCCTGACAACTTGAATTTGATCCCCAGATCCCACATGGTGAAAGGAGAGAACCAACTTCCACAGGTTGTCCTCTGACTTCCTCATTTGCACTGTGTGTGTACACATGGGTGTGGGTATGGGTGAATACTTGAATATATACACAGACACACAAAACCCACAAATAAATGTATAAATATCAAAGAATAATTATCTTTTATGTTTTTATTTTATCATATTTTATTCATGTGCATTATACATGTGTATATACATGTATACATATATATGTGTATATACATGTGTATATACATGTATAATATGTATTATACATGTGTATTCGTGTGTGTGTGTGAGTGTGTGTGTGTGTCTGAAGTTGACATTTTCTTTCGGCTGCAAACCAACTCCCAAATAAAGACATGGAGACTTATTATTAATTATGAATGCTCAGCCTTACTGTAGGCTTGTCCCATTAGCTCCTTTTTAACTTAATTTAACCTGTTTCTATTCATCTCGGGGCTTATTTTTTTTTAACCCTTCTTTCATTCTGTATGTCCTACTTTTCTGCTTCCTCCATGTTTGGTTGGCTAGCTGGCCTCTGGCATCTCTTTTTTTTTTTTCTTTCCTTAAGCCTGAATTCCTCCTCCTCCTTACTCCCCCATCCCTATACTCCTCCCTTGCTTTTGGCCCTTCAGTTTGTTATTGGACCAATCAGATGCCTTAAGCAGACAAGCTAAAACACATCTTTACACAATTAACCAACTGCAACACATCTTTATTTAGTTAAATAAATATTTTGCAACATAAACAAATGCACCACATCTTTGCATAGTTAAACAATATTCTGCAACATGTGTGCATATGTATGTTGAAGCCAAAGGTCAACACTAGGTATTTTTCTCAGTTGCTCTCCACTATATTTTTTGAGATACAGTGTCATTGTGATGTCAAGAGATACAGTTTCTCATTATCCCTCTAACATGTCACTAGGATAACATGTCACATGTCACTGGCTAAGACTGTTCAGTCTTCCTTTGAGAATTTGCTAGTACTTAATGAGAGATGGTTGCCAATTATAGGCCACAGGAAAAACTTTATCTCCAAATTCTGTCACAGAAGTACTTACTAAGCAGCATCCATCCCTCCATAACCACAATCTCGGGTGTTAGAGGCTTGTTCGCATCTCAAGCTAGACTGTGAAGTCTCCAGGGCTGGAGTATGTCATGGTTCCACAGGAATAGGGAGCTGAAGTTAGGCATGGTGGCATGCACACAGCTCTAATCCCATCCCTTGGGAAACTGAGACAGGAAGTTTGAGGCCAGCTTAAGCTTCATAACAACCCTGTTCATTCCCATACAAAAATATATCTATAGATGGAACTGAGAAGGAATTGGAGAGGGTATAGGAAGGATTGATAGACTGGGAACTCCTAGAATGTAGTGGAAGGTGGGAAGGGAATTTTCTAATATCCTCTTTCTCTGTCATACAGAATCTGATCTAGGTCTCAGTATTTCTCCACTGCTGACATAGTCACTGCTTTGCCACAGTTGTGAGGTGCTCCTCAAGCCCATGGGGAAAACCTCAGGGTTCACGGGTACAGCTGGTTCTGTCAGGGTAGAGAAGAACGTGTGGAGGGCTCTGCGCAGCACTGGTTTTGAGTTGCTTCCTATTTGATGCCCTGTATGTTGCAGGCTCGGGGCTAGGAGTGAGTCAGAGGAAGGGTCCGTCCTGGTTGACTTCCCACTGTATTCGTGGAGGAGTGGTATGCCTGCCTGAGGAACATCCTAAGGCCCACAGGCTGATTGCATTTTCCTAACCATTCACACAGGCCTTCCTTAAATCTGCTCTACCCATCTCCCAATACAAACCCGTTCGAAACCATAAAACTCCCCAAAGGCTTTTCAAGATAAAGAGGCACTTAGGCTCCATTTGCAGCCATACATTTCCTCTCCGTACAAAACATATAGAGCAGAATAGGGAATGACATCAAAACCCAAGTTAAGTGGAACTTTAGTGAGACCTCTGATTCCCAATGACCAGGGACATATCCCCTTTATCAAGTAATTTGCTTGCCAAGAACTGTTATGTTCTGGTCTATTGTTTGTCACCATGGTGACATTAGCCAGATGTCATGGATTGGAGTGCTCTTCACCTATTTAAGAACAACCTGGTTTTCTATTTGCTTATAAAGATCAGCTTCCATGGGTAGAGGCATTGCAAACAAAATTAACCAGGGAATGCTCCCCACTCCTTAAATTAGTGATTCTAAAAATTTTGAACTGGAAAATTTAATAATAGAGTAAGCAGATCTAAGCTTTCTGGAAGCGCGTGTCAGGTCTATTTTGGGTTTCTTAGGAAACAAGTTAACAGCAGTTTTAGTCCCTGATGCATTTCTAATTACACTTTTTATTCTCCTCCGAAAGGCTTGCTTTCTTTAAAAAAAAAAAGATACAGGTTTTTTCCTTGTACTAATTGAAATATTGGTTTTAAAAATTCATATCCTCTCCAAGCATGGCCATTAAAAATCTCTGGATAAACATTTTCAAAGGGCTGACACATGGAAATGAGATGCTTTAGGCAAAGATCTCATGCTCAGAGTTGTTTGTTGTGATCATGAGCTTTATTTGTGAGTACATTTTTAGCAACTGAAGTGACACCAGGCTGAAATTCCTTCTCCTCCAACCATCGGCCATGCTGTTCGATGTTGCCCTCTCAGAGAATGGGTTTGGAGACAAGCTCGGTTTCCCACCTAGAGAAGGAGCAGGATGCTGCTGATGGGAAGAGGAGGGGAGGATCTGGACATCACTCATTCTTATTGCTGTAAATTAAGTTTGTAGCTTGTGGCATTTGCATGCCGGCAGCTTTACATCTCATCTAATGGACTCCACACAGTTACATGCTTTCTGAGGTACTTTAGAGAGGAATGCCAGGGCTAGAGAAATGGCTAAGTTTGGAAAGGTCTTACTGTACAAGCCTGAGGACTGAATTTGGACCCACTGGCTCGCATTAAAAAGCTCGGTGTAGCCGGGCGGTGGTGGCTCACGCCTTTAATCCCAGCACTCTGGAGGCAGCGGCAGGCGGATCTCTGGGAGTTCGAGACCAGCCTGGTCTACAAGAGCTAGTTCCAGGACAGGCACCAAAGCTACAGAGAAACCCTGTCTCGAAAAACCAAAGAAAAAAGCTAGGTGTAGTCAGGCACACCTGCAAACCCAATCCTGGGGAGGATCCCAGGACTTGCTGGCCGCCCAGTGTAGCTAAATTGATAGGCTTAAGGGTCACTGAGAGAGCCTGTCTCAAAAATAAAATGAAAAGTGACCAAGGGAGACGCCCAGTGTCACATGTATGTACACACAGTGTAAACACAGGATCATGCACACAGATGCATATATACATAAACACATGCATACACACACATAAAGAGATGAAAACTTGGGAAAGATTTACTAAGTGGTTGTCACCTCTTTCTGGGGTATGAACCAAGGGAAATCTTTCTTTCTCAGCCCCTTCCCTTCTGATGCTGTCCTTGGGTCTTCAACTGCTACCACCAATTTTTAAAATAATTCTGATTGACCCTGATAATCTGTGGGGCTTTGAGGAACACACACACACACACACACACACACACACACACACACACACACATCTTCTGCCCTCTCTTTCTCCATGTTTGGAGAGTCCCCTTTGCGGCTTTACCAGGAACATTCTCACCCCTCTTCACACAGCTGTCCCTGTCATTCAGGTCTTAGCGCAAATTTGTGCTTCTCTAGAAAGAACCTTACTGATAGCATTTCCCATCTCTTCGCTTTTCTTTTCACCAGCAGCAGCAGTGGTTGCCTTCGCTTAGTCTTTTCAGTTGTTTCCCATGAAAACGTCAGCTCCATGAGGACTGGGCTGTCTCCTGACTTCTTCTGTGGTGGAGTTATGAGGCAGTAGCCTAATTCCTCCTTAAAGTTTCCAGACTACTTAAGGCCATCCACCACATTAGCCATTTAGCTGTAATACCTGAATTTTGGAGAGGACAAATTCATAGCATTCATCTTGTACGTAAAACTTACTCAAAACAGATCTAACAGTGTAGGAGCAAGATCCTGTGGCCAGAACCCCTCTGAAATGAAACCAAAACCTCTGCTCTTGGCCTGTGCTGTGCGTATATGTGCATTTTATATTATATTATACTGCTTCCCCTAAACCCCGTGCTGTGTGTGCTCTAACTGCTCCATATCTGCCCGCCCTCTCACTAGCTCTGTTGTAGAAGGCTGACCTCCCTGTCCTGTGACAGTGGACTTCCCTTCTCCTCTGCCTTGGAGGTGAGAGGCCAGAAAGACAGGTCTTTGTTTCTAGTGCCTTCCTTCCCAGGCTGTGGTTTCAGTGGCGCACCATACTACCAAAACTACAACCCCCGACACGAGACCCTCCGCTATAGCCACAGTATTAAGAGTATTTCATTTGGTTAGCATTCATTTCATCAGTTCCTCCCTGCTCTTCAGGCCCAGGAGTGGTAAAGAGTCTCCATTATTGTAAGCCCTGGGATATTTCATCTTGCCTTCCTTTATCCTTGCTCACAGTTCTGCAAGAAGTTTACTCTTCTGCCACTTGGGTTGGATGTGTCATCTGTCCCTGACAGAACTGTGACTGACACAGAGATGCACAGAAGGTAGCCTCCATTTTGTAAACATCCTATGAGATTCAATTTATATAACCATGGCTCAGGATGGCTTGAAACTCAATCTTCCTGCCTCAGCCTCCTGAATTCTGGCACTACTAACCTATGCCCCTCCACATGGTTGTTTTATTGAATTATATACTCCTTTTAAAAATAGGTTCTCATGTAACCCAGATTGACTTAGAACTATGTAGCTACTCTGACCTTGGGTTTGAACTCTTGATCTTTCTGCCTCTCTTTCCCTGTTTACCACTCTAATTGGTGGTGTGAATGCACCTGAGAGAGTGGAGCCTAAAAATGAGGCAGACAAAAGTTTCACCAACTACCCAACTTTATTGAGCGCATCAGACAGTTTACACTCTGAGGTTAAGAGTCTTAGGAGTAAGGCATCCAGTCACAAGGAGAAGCCATGTGTGGCAGGCGGGTTGCATGTGGCAAAAATATGGTTTTCCGTAGAGGTATGGAAATACATAACAATAGCCAGCTGTAATGAATAATCTAATGTAAACTTACTCCCCTCTGCTATACCTGGGAGAGGCACAAAAGCATATCTAAGAGTAATTTTATGCTTTTGAAGAAATAGAAGTCACACTCCTCTTGTCTTGCTTTCTTGGAGTTTTTTCACAAGCATTCAGAATTCCCTTCTTCACAACTCCATTCTTGGACCATATTTTGACTCCTCGCAAGAGACGGGATTACAGAAATGTGTCACCAAGTTTGTCTTGTATGTTTAACTTTGTACTGATTGTTATCACAACATATCAAAGCACTTATGCCATTAAAATTCCCAATGAATGCCTTCTTAAAGCATGACTACGGGTAGATCATGTAGCTCAAATCGTTTGTTCAGTGGTGACAGGAGGTTTGTAGTGTTCCATCTAATTCCTGTTGTGCAGTATAAAAATTTTAAAACAGTTGGCTCAACGAGCAAGGAACTCAGGACCGCGAGGGGTGCATCCACACACTGAGACAAGGGGGATGTTCTATCGGGAACTCACCAAGGCCAGCTGGGCCAGGTCTGAAAAGGCAAGGGATAAAACCGGACTCGCTGAACATAGCGGACAATGAGGACTACTGAGAACTCAAGAACAATGGCAATGGGTTTTTGATCCTACCGCTCGTACTGGCTTTCTAGGAGCCTAGGCAGTTTGGATGCTCACCTTACTAGACCTGGATGGAGGTGGGTGGTCCTTGGACTTCCCACAGGGCAGGGAACCCTGATTGCTCTTCGAGCTTACGAGGGAGGGGGACTTGATCAGGGGAGGGGGAGGGAAATGGGAGGCAGTGGCGGGGAGGAGGCAGAGATCTTTAATAAATAAATAAATAAACAAAACAACAACAACAAAAACAGTTGGCTCATTTTATTTTGAGAGTGCCATGGAATAAAGCAAGGCTGACCACCCCTGCTCCCCAGACACACACACCTATATATTCCCCTAAACCCATCACTTTAGGGTCCTAGTAAAAATACACTTTAAAAAAAAAAAAAACCAAACAAACCTTGAATCCAATATCTTATGGTCAATGCTTTGTTTGAATGTGACTCTTTTATAGTCCTGTATTTTGTTATTCCAGAAAAAGTAGGAAGTATTTAGTGGAAAAGCCTTGAAAGATAATACAGTTGGGTTGGCATCCATCTTCCCTAAGAACAGCACCACAGCTGAAGACACGGTAGAGCAGGTTTCTAAGGAAACCAGAGACTGGAACAAAGTAACCATGAACTTGTAAACTCCAGCCTGAGAACTTACTTCGGTACTCTGTGGCTCTTTATACAAGCTGGTCTTAATCTGTGTGGGCTAGTAGAACAAACCACCACAGACTGGGTGGTTTGTAAACAACAGACATTTGCTTCTTAGAAGTCTGTAAGCTTAAAATTCCCAGGATCAAGGTTTCAGCCGATTCCTGGTCTAGTAAGGGGCCTGTTGCATTCGTGGACAATTCTCTTTTTGTTGGTGCTTCCTGGAGCTGTTCTGTAAGGACACCAGTTCCATTCCTAAGGGGGCTGTTTTCTTGCCTTACTCACATCTCAAAGGTCTCACTTCCAGGAACCTTCTCACTGGGGACAAGCCTTCAATATAGACATTTTACTGTGGGGTGAAGGTGGGGATACAATAGAGACATGAGCGTAGGACAAATATTTAGATAATAGCTATCTCTTTCTTAGTTAACTTTCTTTTAGTATTATGGAGGGACTTGAAAAGATTCATTCGTTCGTTCATTCATTCATTCATTCATTCAATAACTATTTGAGACCTTACCATGGTCAAAGCACCAGGACGTGGCTGTAGAAAGCTGGAAAAATCACTAATCTCATAGCAGCCGAATCTCTCAAAGGACTCATATCATGAGCCCTAAAAGAAAATAAATAGGATGACAAACCAGAGTAAATACAACATGCACTCTGGATGGGATGGAAGAGGTAAATGTTCCAGAAGATACCATGTTCCGGTGGGCTGAAAGAGGGCTTAAAGTCCAGCTTCATGACTGCAAATTCCCCAGTGTCTCTGAATACCATGACAGGCCAACAAAGAGATAACGAGAATGTAATAATTAACAGTCCCTATTAATAATAGTTATAGATTTAAATTATAGAAAAATCCTAGCATTATTTTCTGCTTGGCGCTAAATAAATAGTAGCTTCCCATTATTCCTTCCTAAAGTTATTATATATAACTTTAAATCTGAATTCTGTAATAACCATTCCCTGGTGACCTGATTTCAGGGAAGTGTCCTATACATTTTTGAATCAATTAATTCATGAAATATTTATTGAGTACTTCCCATATGCCAGTCTCTGGTGATACAAAATGTTAAAACAGGCGCCATCTCCTTATTGATCTTACGTGGTGGTGACTCAGAAAGCCGTCTCTCATCCCTGCTCATCTTTTCCTGAGCAGTCCTGATAGCTGTTCGCCCCATTAAGATGCACATATATGTCAAGTGTTTCTTAGAACTGTGAAATAGTTTTCTTCAAGACGGGGTTTTGCTTTGTAGCCCATACTGGCCTCAGACTCACTGTGTAGCCCAGACTTGCTCCAAAGTCAAAGGAATCTGACCTGCCTTAGCCTCCTCAAGTGCTGAGACTGCAGATATGTGCCACCATGCAATAAATTCAACTTGGAAAATGCATTAAACTTTACTCATAATTCTTAAAATCTCAGTCATTCTCTAACAGAAATCTAAACGCTTAAATATTTTATCACTTTAAGTTCTTTGACAGTTGATTAAGTGTATATAACTTTTTTGATAATATTCATCCCCCTCATTGCTATCGCTTTGCTCACTATAAATTACTGTCACTTCCCTAGAAATAACAAAAACATAAAAACATAAGATAAAATTCTTGGCTGACATATTTTGTCAGACAGTCCCACCTCTCCTGGATTGTGTCTTGCTTAGTGGAACAAAGCAGGAACTTGGCCACACAGTCAGAACTGACAATGGCCCTGTTCTAACATTTAACAATGGAAGTTTTCTGGTTTTGCATTTCCTTGGATTATTGTTTGTCTGTGTGGCAGCCCATGCCCTAGTTCACCAGAGCTTGAGGCCTGGCCACAGGGCTTTGGAAACACTCATGTGGAATGGACAAGGAACATGTTATGGTATTTAGTGATGAACTGCTGAAGGGAAGTCCAGCTCAGTCCAGGAGCACAGCGGACACCTGTTTCATCATTTAACTGGGGAGGAGATTCAAGGGTAAGAAAATGCAGCACACGTAGTAAATGTTATAAATCGGGACAGGATTGTATAGCATCATTTATCTAGGACACTCACAAACACCAACCAAAACCTGTTAGAACCAAAAAGAGTTCATAGAAACCGGTGCGATTCAGTAGCTGCCTGGAGTCAATGTGATGGGTTACGTTTTCATTACTACCACACTAAGCTGTTCATCCAGCCCTGGCTCTAGGTTCCATGGTCTGATGAGAACACTGTGCTTAGAGCAGACTCATAAGAAACTAATGACGACAGCATTCTGCTGTGGCTGCTAGGCTTAGATGTGACTGGACTGTCAACCACCACCCCGCCCTGACATTTGCTCTTAGATCCTACTGTGAATGAAGACAACCCAGGTTCCAAGATTTCCCTAACAATTGTAGAGTCGGGGTAAGTGTATTAAAGAGGTCCACAAAAATGGCCTAGATTTAAATGTTGACTTTTTTGCCATGGGAGGAGGGGATGACAAAAATCTTACATAGCCATGTTGCCCTTGAACTGTCTGTATAGCTAAGGTTGACCTTGAATTTCTGAGCCTCTGTTTCCACCTCCCAAATGCTGTATTACCGAAGTATATACAACACTTGTCAAATGTTGACTTTTATTTATTTATTTATTACATTATTTATTTAGTGATATGTGTGTAGGCACACATGTGCCATGCAGTGGGTGGAGGACAGAGGACAACTTCGTGGTATTATTCTCCCCTTCCACTAGGAATCAAATTTTGGCCATGGATTGGACTCAGTCAGACTCAATGGCAAGTGTCCTTACTGCCAAACCATTCTGCTGGCTCCAAATGTTTACTTCTAAACAAACCAATTAACCGGTAAATAAAACACGTCCTATAGTCCTATGTTAGCAACAAGCCTTCTACTACAACAAAGCTGAAAAGGAAATAAAAAATTACAGTTTCTAAATGACCATAAGGAATGAAAAAAATTAAAAATGTTGGACTAGAGGCTGGCAAAAGGGCTCAGCAGGTAAAGGTGCTGCCGCAGAGTGGGATTTGATCTCCCAAACCCATCTTGACATGCACACACTCTCATATATACATGCATGAACACTGCACACATGCATTCACAGACAGACACACATGCATGTGTAAAGGCAACTGAATAAATTGTTCTATTTAATGTGGTTCATTTTGTGTTGTGATATTATCTCAGTCAAACATGAGCCAGAGACAGACAGAGAGACAGAGACAGAGAAACAGACAGAGAGAAACTAGTATTGAAAGTGTATGGGCAACAAGCTGCCCTCAGACGTTTTCATTTGTATTGTACATTGAAATAAACATTTTGCAAGACTAACTATGCAAACCATTAAGAGTATGCAAATTCCTTTCTTTTATTCTGTAATTACACTTTAAAAGAACATAACTTATAATAATCAGATATGCATGGACGTAAACACATGCGCTGTTAAAAACATCCACTGTTTGATGTTTTCTTCCAGCTCTGAGGATGTGTGTGTGTGTGTGTGTGTGTGTGTGTGTGAGCTCATGGTATGTGGTGTGTAGGTGCACTTGCCCATGTGTGCTCCTAGGGAGACCAGAAGTAGACACAGTATCTCCCTCAGGGCTCTACACTACCTTTGAGACGGTGTCTCTCTGAACCTGGAGCTCGCCCATTGGTTAGGTAGACTAGCCAGCAAGCTCCCAGAATCCTTCTGCCTCCACCTGCTTACAGGTTGGACTTACGGGTACAGCACTGACATCATTTTTTGTTGCTGTTGTTGTTAGTTTTTTAATTTTTTTTATTTTTATTTTTCCGAGACAGGGTTTCTCTGTGTAACAGCGCTCGCTGTCTTAGAACTCACTCTGTAGACCCGGCAGGCCTCAGATTCACAGCTTCTGCCTCCCAAGTGCTGGGATATAAAGACATACCCCTGGCAAGCAATGCCAGGTTTTAACAGGATATTTGGCATCCGAACTCAGGTCCTCACGCTTGTGCAGTAAGAACTTCACCAAACAAACCATTTCCCCAGATCCCAGTACAATGCTTTTAATAGTAAACGTTCTAATTAGTGTTCAATCATAAAGAAATAGTTAAATTATTCATTTATTTAATAAAAATTGATCACTATAAGTAGAAACAAAACCCTGTAACCAAGAAATGGTTTTGCAATCCTATACCATCAGCGGAAGAGAGCAAAAGCATTTTGCTTCTGAGTTTCAGATTCAAGTTTCTTTTCCTTGAGACAGGGCCTCATGTCTGCAAGTGCAAAATGACAGTCTGGGCCATTTTGTTCCAAAAGCTGGAAGAACATGCCTGGGATCCTAAATTCAATCCCTGAACAAAACAGAACACCTCAAAAAGCAATGCAGTGAAAAAGGCAGGAGACCCTGCCATTGAAGGCAGTGGACGTGAGCCTCTGAAAGCCTTCCTGCTAACTCACCTCAGGCTTTCTGCTTAGTGGTTTAGTTTGCTGATGTTATTATAAGTGTACATAATTAAAGTTTAACATTATTAGCCTGACTTTATGGTTCATCTGTGTATCATACAATGCTAGTGTTAATGCAATGTATGCCTTTAATTGTATATGTAAATTATCTTCCCTGTATCTTAAGCCTGTAACTTAAGACCCATAGCTTCTTTTTTTTGTTGTTGTTGTTGTTTTTTTTTTTTTTTTTTTTTTTCGAGACAGGGTTTCT
>NW_026068101.1:500383-515432 GCF_014885135.2 Alexandromys fortis
AGAGAGAGGTCCTAGATCTGTCTCCTGTGCCTTGTCTGTATTCCCCAGTGACTGACACTCTGTGTGTGTGTGTGTGAGAGAGAGAGAGAGAGACAGAGAGAGAGACAGAGAGAGAGAGACAGAGAGAGACAGAGAGAGAGAGACAGAGAGACAGAGAAAGTCTTACTGTGTAGCTCTGGTAGGGCCAGAATTCACTAAGTAGCCCGACTTGTCCTCGAACTCACAAAGAACCTCCAGCCTTTCTTTTCAGAACGCTGAGACTAAAGACGTGCAGCAGCACACCCTGCGTCCGTTGTAGTGTGTCTCATGACGTAGTGCTGTGTTTGTTGTGGTGTGTCTCATGACGTAGTGGTTTTTGTTGTAGTGTGTCTCATGACGTAGTGCTGTGTTTGTTGTGGTGTGTCTCATGACGTAGTGCTGTGTTTGTTGTGGTGTGTCTCATGATGTAGTGCTGCGTCCGTTGTAGTGTGTCTCATGACGTAGTGGTTTTTGTTGTAGTGTGTCTCATGACGTAGTGCTGTTTTTGCTTCCAATCTCTCAATGTTCTAATTTGATTTCAAAACTTGCCATTTCTTTCACTCTCTCTGTTGAGATTTTGCATTGATAGTTATTCTCTGTATTCATCCCGCTAAGAATTCTTATTACGTTTTTCTGTTTTCTTGACTTTATTTGTTGCTGGTGGAAACTTTCTTTTCTGTTTACTCTGGCTTTCTGACTTTGGACTTCCGAGTCGTCTATGTGCCCCAGAAGTTTCTTTGCTTTCTTAGGTCCGAGAGCAGCACACTCAGACGTTTGGACAGGTGCAGTGTGTAAAGTCTGAAGAGCTGTGCTAATTATTACTAATACTATACGGAAGCGGAACTAAAAGCTCATGAACAAGCTGGGCATAATAGTGTAAATCCTGTACTCAAGAGGCTGAGGCAGCAGTTCAGGATGGAAAGCCAGCCTGGACCACACAGTGAGCTCCAGGGCAAATAAGACTGTCTGAACATGGTTTTAAAATCTCAGCACTGGAGAGGCAGAGGCAGGCAGTTCTCCATAACTTTGAGGCCTGCTGGGACTACATAGTGAGACCTTGTTTTTGAAAACAGTGTGAGAGTACATGAGCCAGAGAACATTTGGTCTTGGGCATGGTGAACAGTTAAAGTGAGCAGAGGCATCCGCCACAGAGAGACAGGCAAACCATCTAAAAGGGAGACGGGGGCAGCCGCTGGTTTCTTTTATTGACCACTTCTCACAGAACCTTTACATGTTCTTTTATGTAGTTTATGCTAATCATATGCTTCTCTTCTCATCTGCTCATGACAGACACACACACAAATACACGCACACACATGTGCACTCACACCCATTCACTTACATAATACAGACACTAACATACGTGCACACTCACACAATACATACTCACAGACACTAACATACATATACTCTCACATACAAACAGACATTAACATACATACATACCCACACACATACATACTCAACGACACTAACATACATATACACTCAACACACATGCATACTCACAGACACTAACATATCACACACGTGCATACTCACAGACACTAACATACCTGCAACTCACTCACACAAGCACCCCCCCATCCATTCCGTTCTTGAGGTGTCTTGAGCTAACTTCTCCCCCACACAGTTAGATGCTGTGCACCCAGCTCTGCCACATTCTCTGTCCAGGTGTGACTTTCTTAGTAAAGCCAGACAAATAGCATCATTCTTTTATACATCCCTTTTCTAGAAACTCCCCTCCTCCCCTTCTCTCCCCTCCTCCCTTCTTAGGGCTTCCAGCAAGTTCAAATCCTCCAGCGCCCCACGTAATTGAGTCAGGTACACCTTTGTGCTGTTCATTTGTAGTTTTCATGGGATACAGGCTTTTTTCAGGTTCAATATATAATAGCAATTATGAGTAATATACTATCAAATAGATAGTCAGTTTTAGAGTTCAGTGTTTTATATGCATATGTCTTTCTAGTTTATGCCTCCTGCTTGGTCAGTCAAACAGCAAGCAGCTGGTGGTGTTCGCTGAGCTCACCTTGAGCTGCTGCCTTCCCTTGGGTTGTCACACTTTTGAATTTTTAGTTTAAGTTTTCCTCTCGAGGTGGCAAGAATGGAGAGCTGCTTGCTTCTTCTTATACTTGAACCTTCCTAATTTTTTTTTTTTATTATTTCCATGTCCTTGAAGACAGTTAGGATCTTGGGCTCATGACACTGTTGCTATTTATTTGTTTGTAAATAGTTCCCTTGAATGAGTGACAGAAATTGGAGCAGATGTCGTAAACTACAATGAAGATCTCTTCTTTACTGGCACTGGACATACTTAGAATCCACTTTGAATTATTTTCTTTTTTATTTTTTTTTATTTTTTATTTTTTTATTGAAAGAAAAAAATTTCCACCTCCTCCCAGCCTCCCATATCCCTCCCCCTCTTCCCACTCCTCTCCCCCTCCCCCCACTCCTCTCCCCCTCCCTCTCCTGTCCAAAGAACAGTCAGGGTTCCCTGCCCTGTGGAAAGTCCAAGGTCCTCCCCCCTCCGTCCATGTCTAGGAAGGTGAACATCCAAACTGGCTAGGCTCCCACCAAGCCAGAACATGAAGTAGGATCAAAACCCCTTGCCATTGACCTTGGCTTCTCATCAGTCCTCATTGTTCGCCATGATCAGAGAGTCCGGTTTTATCCCATGCTGTTTCAGTCACAGTCCAGCTGGCTTTGGTGAGCTCCCAATAGATCAGCCCCACTGTCTCAGTGGGTGGGTGCACCCCCCGTGGTCCTGACATCCTTGCTCGTGTTCTCCCTCCATCTGCTTCTCATTGGGACCTTGGGAGCTCAGTCCAGTGCTCCAGTGTGGGTCTCTGTCTCTATCTCCATCCATCACCAGATGAAGGTTCTATGGTGATATGAAAGATATTCGTCAGTATTGCTATAGGATAGGGTCAGTTCAGGTTCCCTATCCTCAGCTTCCCAAGGGACTAACTGGGGACATCGCCTTGGGCTCCTGGGAGCCACTCTAGGTTCAAGTCTCTTGCCAACACTAAGGTGGCTCTTTTAACTAAGATATGTGCTTCCCTGCTCCCCTATCCAACCTTCCTTTATCCCAATCTTCCTGTTTCCCCAAGTTCCCCCAATCCTCCCCTTCTTACTTTTCTCTCCCTGTCCCCCCTTATCCCCAACCCACCCCACCCCCAAGATCCCAATTTTGTCCCCGGCAATTTTATCTACTTCCCTTAGCCAAGAGGATAACTATATGTTTTTTCTTGGGTTCACCTTCTTCTTTAGCTTCTTTAGGTTCACCAGGTATACACTCCGTGACCTTTATTTATGGCTAGAAACCAATTATGAGTGAATACATCCCATGTTCATCTTTTTGGGTCTGGGTTACCTCGCTCAGGATAGTGTTTTCTATTTCCATCCATTTGCATGCAAAATTCGAGAAGTCATTGTTTTTTACCGCAGCATAATACTCTAATGTGTATATATTCCACACTTTCTTCATCCATTCTTCCATTGAAGGGCATCTAGGTTGTTTCCAGGTTCTGGCTATTACAAATAATGCTGCTATGAACATAGTTGAACAAATGCTTTTGTCATATGATAGGGCATCTCTTGGGTATATTCCCAAGAGTGGTATTGCTGGGTCCAGGGGTAGGTTGATCCCGAATTTCCTGAGAAACCGAAACACTGATTTCCAAAGTGGTTGCACAAGATTGCATTCCCACCAGCAATGGATGAGGGTACCCCTTCCTCCACAGCCTCTCCAGCAAAGGCTATCATCGGTGCTTTTGATTTTAGCCATTCTGACAGGTGTGAGATGATATCTCAAAGTTGTTTTGATTTGCATTTCCCTGATTGCTAATGAGGTTGAGCATGACCTTAGGTGTCTTTTGGCCATTTGAACTTCTTCTTTTGAGAATTCTCTGTTCAGTTCAGTGCCCCATTTTTTAATTGGGTTAATTAGCATTTTAGAGTCTAGTTTCTTGAGTTCTCTATATATTTTGGAGATCAGACCTTTGTCTGTTGCGGGGTTGGTGAAGATCTTCTCCCAGTCAGTAGGTTGCCTTTTTGTCTTAGTGACAGTGTCCTTTGCTTTACAGAAGCTTCTCAGCTTTAGTAGGTCCCATTTATTCAATGTTGTCCTTAGTGTCTGTGCTGCTGGGGTTATACTTAAGAAGCGATCTCCTGTGCCCATCTGTTGTAGGGTACTTCCCACTTTCTCTTCTATCAGGTTCAGTGTGTTCGGACTGATACTGAGGTCTTTGATCCATTTGGACTTGAGTTTTGTGCAAGGTGATAGATATGGGTCTAATTTCAATCTTCTACAGGTTGACATCCAGTTGTGCCAGCACCATTTGTTGAAGATGCTTTCTTTCTTCCATTGTATACTTTTAGCTCCTTTGTCGAAAATGAGGTGTTCATAGGTTTGGGGATTAAATTCCGGGTCTTCTATGCGATTCCATTGGTCGACTTCTCTGTTTTTATGCCAATACCACACTGTTTTCATTACTGTAGCTCTGTGATAGAGTTTGAAGTCAGGGATGGTAATGCCTCCAGAAGATCCTTTATTGTATAGGATTGTTTTGGCTATCCTGGGTTTTTTATTTTTCCATATAAAATTGATTATTGTCCTCTCAAGATCCGTGAAGAATTTTGATGGGACCTTGATAGGAATTGCATTGAATCTATAAATTGCCTTTGGTAGAATTGCCATTTTTACTATGTTGATCCTCCCAATCCAAGAGCAAGGGAGGTCCTTCCATTTTCTGATATCCTCATCAATTTCTTTCTTCAATGCTTTAAAGTTCTTGTCAAATAGATCTTTTACTTCCTTGGTTAGAGTTACCCCGAGATATTTTATGCTGTTTGTGGCTATTGTGAAAGGTGAAGCTTCTCTGATTTCCCTCTCTGCTTCCATATCCTTTGTGTATAAGAGGGCGACTGATTTTTTGGAGTTGATCTTGTATCCTGCCACATTACTAAAGGTATTTATCAGCTGTAAAAGTTTCTTGGTGGAGTTTTGAGGGTCACTTATGTACACTATCATATCATCTGCAAATAACGAAAGTTTAACTTCTTCCTTTCCAAGTCAAATCCCCTTGATCCCCTTATGTTGTCTTATTGCTATTGCTAGAACTTCAAGCACTATGTTGAAGAGGTATGGCGAGAGTGGGTTTCTGAGTTTAGTGTTCCTGAGTTTAGTGGGATGGCTTTGAGTTTCTCTCCGTTTAATTTGATGTTAGCTGTCGGCTTGCTGTATATAGCTTTTATTATATTTAGGTATGACCCTTGTATCCCTAGTCTCTCCAAGACTTTTATCATAAAGGGATGTTGAATTTTGTCAAATACTTTTTCAGCATCTAATGAAATGATCATATGGTTTTTTTCTTTCAGCTTATTTATATGATGGATTACATTGATAGATTTTCGTATGTTGAACCAGCCCTGCATCTCTGGGATGAAGCCTACTTGATCATAATGGATAATTTTTCTAATGTGTTCTTGGATTCGGTTTGCCAGTATTTTGTTGAGGATTTTTGCGTCGATGTTCATGAGTGAGATTGGCCTGTAATTCTCTTTCTTGGTTGAGTCTTTGTGTGGTTTTGGTATCAGAGTGACTGTAGCTTCATAAAAGGAATTTGGCAATGACTCTTCTGCTTCTATATTGTGAAATACATTAAGGAGTATAGGTATTAGGTCTTCTTGGAAGTTCTGGTAGAATTTCGCATTGAAACCATCAGGTCCTGGGCTTTTTTTGGTAGGGAGGTTTTTGATAACAGCTTCTAGTTCTTCGTGACTAACAGGTCTATTTAGGTTGTTCACCTGGTCCTGGTTTAACTTTGGTATATGGTATTTATCTAAAAACGTGTCCATTTCTTTTACATTTTCCAGTTTTGTGCCATACAGGCCTTTGTAGTAAGATCTAATGATTCTTTGAATTTCCTCTGTGTCTGTGGTTATGTCCCCCTTTTCATTTCTGATCTTATTAATTTGCATATTCACTCTCTGGCGTTTTATTAGTTTGGATAGAGGTTTATCAATCTTGTTGATTTTCTCCAGGAACCAGCTTTTTGTTTCATTGATTCTTTGGATTGTTTTCTGTGTTTCTATTTTGTTGATTTCAGCCCTCAGTTTGATTATTTCCAGTCTTCTACTCCTCCTAGGTGAGTCTGCTTCTTTTTTTTCTAGAGCTTTCAGGTGGGCTGTTAAGTCTCCAATGTGTGCCTTCTCTGTTTTCTTTAAGTGGGCACTTAGTGCTATGAACTTTCCTCTCAGGACTGCTTTCATAGTGTCCCATAAGTTTGAGTAGGTTGTTTCTTTATTTTCATTGAATTCAAGGAAGACTTTAATTTCTTTCTTTATTTCTTCCTTGATCCAGGTGTGGTTCAGTAGTTGACTGTTCAGTTTCCATGAGTTTGTAGGCTTTCTGGGGGTAGGGTTGTTGTTGAATTCTAACTTTAATCCATGGTGATCTGATAAGATACAGGTGGTTACTAATATGTTTTTGTACCTGTGGAAGTTTGCTTTGTTACCGAGTATGTGGTCAATTTTCGAGAAGGTTCCATGAGCTGCAGAGAAGAAGGTATATTCTTTCCGATTTGGGTGGAATATTCTATAGATGTCTGTCAAGTCCAATTGATTCATTACCTCCATTAATTCTCTTAGTTCTCTGTTAGGTTTCTGTCTGATTGACCTGTCCATTGGTGAGAGAGGAGTGTTGAAGTCTCCCACTATTAGTGTGTGCGGTTTGATGGCTGCCTTGAGTTTTAGTAATGTTTCTTTTACGTATGTGGGTGCTTTTATATTAGGGGCGTAGATATTCAGGATTGAGACTTCCTCTTGATGAATTGATCCTGTTATGAGTATAAAATGTCCCTCTCCATCTCTTCTGATTGATTTAAGTTTGAAGTCAAGTTTGTTAGAAATTAGTATGGCCACACCTGCTTGTTTCTTAGGTCCATTTGCTTGATAAGCCTTTTCCCAGCCCTTTACTCTGAGTAGGTGCCTGTCTCTGTGTTTGAGGTGTGTTTCTTGTAAACAGCAGAATGTTGGATCCTGATTTCGTATCCAATCTCTTAGCCTGTGCCTTTTTATAGGTGAGTTGAGCCCATTGACATTAAGTGATATTAATGACCAGGGGATGTTAACTCCGGTCACTTCTTTAGTAGTAGAGTTCGTGTGCGTCCCTTCTTTGAGTTGCGCTGGTGACGGGTCTCTAGATGTCTGAGTTATTGTGGTCATTGTTGGACTCCTTGGTTAGAGATTTTCCTTCTATTACTTTCTGTAAGGCTGGGTTTGTGGCTACGTATTGTTTAAATTTGTTTTTATCCTGGAAAATTTTGTTTTCTCCATTTATGGTGAATGAAAGCTTGGCTGGGTATAGTAGTCTGGGCTTGCATCCATGGTCTCTTAGTTTTTGCAGTACATCTATCCAGGACCTTCTGGCTTTCATGGTTTCCATAGAGAAGTCAGGTGTAAGTCTGATAGGTTTACCTTTGTAAGTAACTTGGCCTTTTTCCTTTGCGGCTCTTAATATTCTTTCTTTATTCTGTATGTTTTGTGTTTTGATTATTATATGGCGAGGGGATGTTTTTTTTTTTTTTTTTTTTCCAGCCTATTCGGTGTTCTGTATGCTTCTTGAACCTTCATAGGTACATCTTTCTTTAGGTTGGGAAAGTTTTCTTCTATAATTTTATTAAATATATTTTCTGGGCCGTTGAGTTGCACCTCTTCTCCTTCTTCTACTCCAATTATTCTTAGGTTTGGTCTTTTTATTGTGTCCCATATTTCCTGAATGTTTTGTGATGAGAATTTGTTGGTTTTGCTGTTTTCTTTGATCAGTGTGTTTATTTTCTCTATGGTATCTTCAGTATCTGATATTCTTTCTTCTATCTCTTGTATTCTGTTGGTAGTACTTGTCTCTGTAGTTCCTGTTCGTTTACCCAGATTTTCCATCTCCAATCTTCCCTCGGTTTGTGTTTTCTTCATTACTTCCATTTCATTCTTCAAGTCTTGAACTGCTTCCCGTACCTGTCTGATTGCTTTTTCATGTTTCTCTTGATTTTCTTGGGTATCTTTAAGCGATTTATTCATTTCCTCTACCTTTTTGTTTGTAATCTCTAATTGTTTATGGCAGTTTTTCACCTCCTGCTTAAGGTCTTCTATTATTTTCATATAATTCACTTTTGAGTCGATTTCTTCTAATTCTTCTGGAGTAGGGTGTACAATTCTTCTTATTTCGGTATCCCTGGATTCTGGTGATGTCATGTTGCCTTTCAGGTTGTTGGAGGAATTTTTGCCTTGGCGCCTTCCCATCTCTTCCTTCAAATGGAGCCAGGAGAGGCCTGGTGTCTTGGTCCAGTCTTTGCTGTGACTGACTCTCTGGGTCTATCTCTTCAGTGTGGAAGCAGGAACCGTCCCGTCCAGATGGAACTCCTCAGCACCAAAACATGGACGCCTGGTAGTCCAATGACACGCGGACAAAAGGGGGAGCTTGGGGGGCAGGGCGGGGACGAGTAGAACACAGGAGACCCTGCCGCACAAGCTGAAGGTGCGCGTGCTCCCTTTCAGAGACCCCTGAGGCCTGCCCGGTAGGTAGGCACTCACTGCTCTGGGTGGGTAGTCTTAATGTAGGAGCTTCAAATGGTTCTTGAGCACTGGTCTTAGCAGACAGCAGGGCAGGGGTGGGGGGTGGGGTGCTGGGGGGCTGGGTCATGCGTAATAAAGACAGCCCTGCAGAAGGAGCTGGGGGAGGGGGATTTGTGCTTTCTTCAGGGACAATCTGCCCCTGGATAGCACACACTCACCCGTCCAGGTGACAGACGTTATATTCACTAAGTGCTCACTAACACGTAGAATCTTTCATGGTCTTGGCATCCTGCTTTAACCACGAAACATGCGCAGTGAAAGCTAGGAGCCGTGCGAGGGACTGGGATAGGCTCTCTCTATGGTGTTCAGCATAGGTTCTTTAAGTGACTGAAACTGTATATTTGATTGCAACCAGTTTTCCTCAGATTATAAATCTACATACTTTTAAGGTAAAGACAGTATTTGAAAAACTGTTCCATTGAATTTTTTCATACAACAGACTTTGCTCATGATCCCAATTCCCTCCCCCAATTCCTCCAGATCCTTCCCATTTCACTACCCATCCAACATTATGTTTTTTCTTTCTTCCAAACAAACATAAAAACAGAGCAACAAAAAGAAGAAACACAAACAAAACTACCACTCACAAAACAGAAATCAATATAAATAAGAAAATGCCAATAAGACAAAAACTGCCCCAACAGAGGAAAATGAGACCATAATTCTATAAAAATACCACTGAGTTCCCCTCCCTGACTCAGAGAAAAATGTAGAGCTCAATAAAAAGCAGTAAAAAGAATACCACTGAGCTAATTTTGTGTGGACCAACTACTCCTGATCATGAGAACTGCCCTCAGACATTATCAATATAACCAGTAAGACTCCATTAGAGAAAATGAATTCATCCTTTGCCAATAGCTATCAATTGCAGATAGCCTCTTGATTAGGGGTGGGAGTCCATGTCTACATTCCCCGTTAGTGCTGGGACCCCATCTAGCTTGAATCCGCGCAGGCCTTGGACAAGCTAGCACCATCTCTAGGTTTATGTGTGCCTTGGTCCTGGTGTATCTGGAAGACACCGCTTCCTTAGAGTTATCAGTTACTTCTGGCTCTTAAAACCTTTCTGCTTTCTCCTCCACATCCGTCCCTGAGCCTTGAAGGGATGGCTTGGATGAAGACCTTTAGGACTGACTGCTCCGAAATCTCCCATTCTTTGCATGTTGCCCAGTTGTGGGTCTCTGTGTTAGTTCTCATCTGCTGCAAGAGCTTCTCCTGTGAGTGCTAAGCTAGCCACTGCTATAGCAGTGCGCCTCAAGAGCTGTTTTACTGCTGGCTTCTTTTAGCGGAGTGATACTGTTTCCTCCTAGTTCCAGGTCCTATCTAGATTTAGGCTCTTGGCCACTTTCGCAGTGTCAAATATGGGTTCCATCTCAAGGACTGAGCTCTAAACACAATTGTAGAAAGTAATTGGCCACTCCTGTAACCTCTGTGTACTATTGCATCAGTATACTTGTGGGCAGGTCCCCGTTATAGGCCATGGTTTGTAGCTAGGAAGATTCCTCCTCCAGTCGTGTGCAGTGTCTTCCAGTACCATGACAATTAGTCAGTAGAGTGAAACCTCCAGCTAGGCAGCATCTCAACCTCTCTATGTTCAATGGCATACACAGATGGTTTTAGCAACAGGGCCTTACCGTCAGGTTGTGTAGAGTAACCACTAACCTTGAAGGTAGCCTGTTATGCTTGGGCATTTCCAAGGGGCCCTGTTGGCCAATGACTCAACAAAATGTGATACTCCTGGCACTGGAGATTTGACTTTGTAGTATAAAATGAAAGAAACTAATTTTTGAGACAGTCTTATATTTATTATTATTATTATTATTATTAGAGACAGGGTTTCTCTGTAGCTTTGGAGCCTGTCCTGAAACTTGCTCTGTAGACCAGGCTGGCCACTAACTTACAGAGATCCACCTACCTGTGCCTCCCGAGTGCTGGGATTAAAGGCGTGCGCCATCATCACCCAGTCAGGTCAGTCTTAAATTTAGGATGCAGACCAGATTGGCTTAGGACTTGTGACCTTCCTGTCTTCACCTTCCAAGTGCAGAGATTATAGGAATGTAATACTCTGCCTAGTCTAATAAATTTGGGTTTTGTCATAACTTTAGATACTATATTCATCGGTGTTCTCCAGAGATGTAAAACCAGTCTATATCTACATCTTAGTTGTCTGTCTCTTCCTCTATTTATTAATATACATTTATAATAAATATTATGTATGCATATGTGTATATAGAGAAAGATGTAACTCTAGCTGTAAATATATGCAATGTTGTTTTATTTTTTTATATACAGTGTATGTGGTGTGCATATATATGTGTGGGTGTATGGAGGCCAGAGGCTTATGTCAGGTGTCTTCCTTCCTCAATTGCTCTCCATACCCTCCCTTCTTCCCCCTTTCTCTCTCTCTCTCTCTCTCTCTCTCTCTCTCTCTCTCTCTCTCTCTCTCTCATATATACATACATATTTATTTATTTAAGACAAGGTTTTTCACTGAACCTAGAGCTCACCAATATAGTGAGACTGGCTGGCCAGGTTTAAGTGTACACTGAGGTCTCAGGCTTGCACACAGTAAGGAGTTTATTGACTAAACATGTCCCCAGATCCTGCTTGTTGTTGATGTACCCTGTATATCGGCACAGTCATATCTGATGGGGATGGCAGAACTCATAAAGCCAGCACAGCTCTGTGACAAAGGTCCAGCAAAGCCGAGCCACACGATGGCCACCTTTGCTTTTCATCTCCGCCTGTCGTATGCTGAGATACTTCTAATATTTGTACAATTTGAAAATATTGGATTGATGGAAAAATTTTTATGAATCATTTATCCCTTCTTCAGGAATGCTATTTCCAGGCTTCCCCAAGACAGTCCTAAACATACTATTAGCCCTGCTTTAGGGAGATATCCTTATCTACTTGAAGGTCTTCCTTATGCCTTGGAGGTTGTGATACACATAAGAAACCTGAGGTCTCTTTATGAGGCTAGGAGACACTTTTGAAACATCTGTCTTTTTACTTACTCATGAACAAGATAACCAAAACAAAGTCAACTTAAAAGGTCAACAAGATTCGGTGGGCTAGAGGAGCTGGCCACGGTTCAGATCACAAGCCTCTTCCTACTGTCTACCCAGGCGATTACATGACGAATACAGCAATGAAGTTAGACTAGCTGGAGCTGCATCTGTCCTACACAGAGACGTACACTGATGGGCAAAGAATGATATAACAATGATAAAGGTATTCTAAAAGATATAAAATATAAACATTGTATTACGCCAACATTTAAATAACAGTTGCAGCAGCTTGGGCCCGAGGACATTTCTTGGGCACTGTGACCATCAAGAGTTAATGCTTGGGCACTGTGACCATCAAGAGTTAATGCTTGGGCACTGTGACCATCAAGAGTTAATGCTTGGGCACTGTGACCATCAAGAGTCTACCCAGGTGGCCTGAAGATCATTTAGGTCAAATGTCCCTGTAGTCAAAGAAGTAGCCAGCCCAAGAACAACTTGTCATATGCCTCTAGATTCCTAAAAATTGGGTTATGGGGTTAATGAGTAAAAATAATAACTCTGTTTACCAATGACGTCAAAACTTGAGGGAAAATGATTGGAAATGATAACTCTGTTCTGTCATAGTTTATTAATGATGAACAAAAGGAAGTGAAACACATGTCCAGAAGCAAAAATGATATGATCTGTGTTTTGAAACAACATAAATGTATCCCTACTCACTAAATTTTGTCTAAATAAAAAAACACTCAGGCTGCTAGTCAGGCCGCAAGATTCTTCTGACCATTGTGGCCTGGCTCCTCCCTCCCTGCCAACTCCTCACATCCTCTGCTGGGACCTGTCGACCATCAGGGATGGCTCCTGACAGTATATATAAAAATATATATGTATATGCACGAAGAATGATGTTTAAGAAAATGGCTTGTGCATTTGTGGGAGTTGGCAAGTTGAAGTTTATTGGACAGTCCTACGAAGATAGAAGTTCTGGTAAGATTTATTAAGTATGAAAACTGTACACTCAAAATTTGTTTTTTTTGCTTTTGGTTTTTGGAGACACTGTTTCACTCCATAGCTCTGGCTGTCCTGGAACTAGCTTTATAGACCAGGTTATCTTCAGATTCACAGAGACCCACTTGCGTCTGCCTCCCAAGTGCTGGGATTAAAGGCATGCACCACCATGCGTCACTTACACAGAAAGCTTTAATGTCACAATTTGGAGGCAGAATCTTTGTCTCAGAGTTCTCTCTTTCCTTTCAGTTCCTTCACCTGTTGGATAAACTTCCCTCACATTCTGTAGACTTGTTCTTCTTCATATAAACTAGTTGCAAATGTTAGTCACATCCAAAAAGTGCTTCTACAGCAAGAGCCAGCCTAGACTTGGCCCAAACAACTGAGCACCTTAGTCTAGCCAAGTTGACAAAAGTCACCACCCCAACAATATTATATACATTGTTGTAAACATAACAGTGGCCAGGTTAAAGCTCCTGGTATCTGGGTTTTTTTCTAACTTGGACTCAATAGTCTATACAGCACTACAGTAATACAGATGCAGAATTAGACCTTACTACTATAAAGTTGAATGAACAGCATATGAAACACAAAGCATAACCAAACTTTTTATTAATTTGTTCATCATTATTCAGTAATGGTGTGATGCTTTATTCTTTGAAACTTGGGTTTCAAATCCTTTGCCCAATTCTATGTTGGCCAAATTTGTATCCATACAGTGTGGATTAGAGAGTGAAGACTAACCCACTAGCCTGCGTGATTTCTTCAGTGCTGAAGTAGGTGCAGCGCAGAATGTTCCAGGATCTCACCCAGATCCACATTTCTCTCCTGGGGTGTGTTCCTGGTGTGGTTTGTGTCTGCCTCCAGACCAGAGAGACACTGTGCCCACTCCCCTCTGGCCACCGTCTAGTTAGGGCCTCCTAGGCGGGCTCTCTCTCTAACATTGTTTTTGTCTCCACATTGCCTTTTGTCATTTGACTGACATTTTTAAAATTCCTTTTAATCATCCTCTTCTGCAGCCCCAGCATGGCCTCCTCCGTTCTCTTTTCAGATGTCTGACTTGCTTAGCTATAATCCTGGCATTGATGATCAGCTGCTCTCTCTTTATTTCTTGTTTTCACTTTACATGGCCGCCTTCATCTCCTCTGTTTTATACAACATTATTTGTTTGTAGGTTGCTAGTGCTTGCTTTGTAGATCCTTGGAATGGTGAGTGGTAGTTTATCGCATGTGTTTCTTTTTCATTGTAGAGTTTGACTTCCATTAGTTTGGCATTATGTGGCTTCCATGCTTGGCCAGGAAATTAGATTTTTGTCCAGAATAACAAGAAACAACAAAAATGACTTTCTTAGTTCTGGAGACTTCTTGCTGCTGAGGACCAAATTGAATTAGTGGCCCAGTGATTGACTTAACTCATTAGATAGCCTGCTGATAAGAAATTATGTTTGGACTTTGGAAGAAAAGATATTTTCTTTTTGAGACTCATTGTAGATTCCTGTTAAAAAGGAAAGCAGAAGGAACCATGTTCCTTGCCTAAGGTGTTAAATAAGTTTCTGCACCATTAATTAGCTTTATGGGACTAGTTATTTGTCAAATTGTATCTTCACACCACACTCTGTGGTTGTGTGTATGGATGAATACTATTCTTCAAAAAAAAAAAAAAAAAGAAAGAAAAGTTTACTAACTTTCACTTTGATTTCTCTTGAAAAGTATTGAGGAAATGAGAAAAACAATTTCTTTTTCTTTTTTTGCTGCTACTTCAAAAAAATTTTTGGCAAGCTCAGCTTTCAAACTGTTTGTTTTTGCAGATGTATTTCATCATTCTTAAGAATGAAGCCAGGAATGTTTGCTGGCTTCCAGGTTTGTACCACCCAGAAACTGAAAAAACAATCTGTTTTCTTAAAATATGGTATTTGGTGTGTGTGGGGGGTACAGAATCTTTTCATTTTTGTGAACTGTTAAACTTAAGACTTTTAGGTAATACATTTTTAATGTTAAGTAATATTTACGTCTTTCAAGCAAAGTAATACTGTTTCTCGGTGTGTATTTAATTCTTGATTGTCTTTTGACTCTCATTTTGGGCTAATGTGCTTGCTGTTCTAAAGCTAATAATTTACATGGAAAGAAGATGAATGTGGTTCATTTTTCTCTCCCCATCCCCCCTCATCCCCATCCCACCCCAACCCCAAGATCCAAATTTTCTCCCTGTCAATTTTGTCTACTTCCCATAGCCAAGAGGATAACTATATGATTTTCCTTGGGTTCACCTTCTTATTTAGCTTCTTTAGGTTCACCAGGTATACACTCCGTGACCTTTATTTATGGCTAGAAACCAATTATGAGTGAGTATATCCCATGTTCATCTTTTTGGGTCTGGGTTACCTC
>NW_026068101.1:518002-530056 GCF_014885135.2 Alexandromys fortis
GTAGTACTTGTCTCTGTAGTTCCTGTTCGTTTACCCAGGTTTTCCATCTCCATCCTTCCCTCGGTTTGTGTTTTCTTCATTACTTCCATTTCATTCTTCAGGTCTTGAACCGCTTCCCTTACCTGTTTGATTGCTTTTTCTTGTTTCTCTTGGTTTTCTTGGGTATGTTTGAGCGATTTATTCATTTCATCTACCTTTTTGTTTGTAATCTCTAATTGTTTATGGCAATTTTTCACCTCCTGTTTAAGGTCTTCTATTATTTTCATATAATTCACTTTTGAGTCGATTTCTTCTAATTCTTCTGGAGTAGGATGTACTTCTTATTTCGGGATCCCTGGATTCTGGTGATGTCATGTTGCCTTTCAGGTTGTTGGAGGAAGTCTTGCATTGGTGCCTTCCCATCTCCTCTTTCAAATGGAGCCAGGAGAGGCCTGGTGTCTTGGTCCAGTCTTTGCTGTGATTGAGTCTCTGGGTGTATCTCTTCAGTGTAGAAGCAGGGACAGTCCAGTCGAACTGGAACTCCTCAGCACCCAAACATGGACGACCCAATGATGTCTCTCCTGGTGCCCAGATCAGATCTCCTTGCTGTTTGGGTGGCTTGTAAACAAGGGCCTACCTTGCTTGCTGCAGGCAGGCTATTGAGACAAAGGAGCTACCACCCTCCCGATTCGGATTCGGTCCCAGAGCCCGAATAGGCTGAGCTGGGAGATGTTATGTGGTCAAAGAGGTGAGGAAGTCAGACGGAGGGGGGGGGGGGTTATGGATGCAAGCTGTGTGGGAAAGGAAGAGAGAGGAGGTATAGGGTAGAATAGCCCCATGCAGGATGACCAGGAAGTGTAGGAGGGATGAGGAACGTCTGAGTTCCCTGTTCCGGGCTGCTGCCGCAGTCAGAAACTCACTCACCCCAATGATGTCTCTCCTGGTGCCTGGATGGGATCTTTCTAAAGTTTTAAAATTGAGAGAGACATCTTGCTACCTGAACAGTCACCTAAAGTCCTTCTGTAATGTTGGGGCATCCATCTTCATCCTACAGGCCCATAGTATCCAGCAGACTTTTCCATGAAGAATGAAATTTGAAGATGTTTTGCCTTGTTATGGCAAAGTTCATAAGTTGCTTTCTTCTGTGTCCTGCAGAATGTCTGATAGCTTCTTCTGTGAAGCAGGAACCCTGAAGAACCATCCCATCTTTTGGAAAGTTCAGCAATCACTTTTCTGTGGGTCCTGCATGTCCAGTTCGTACAATATAAAGCAGTCCAGGCAAGAGCAGTTTCTTGCCTGAATGGTTAGCCTTATCAACATTGAAGTAAATTCCACAATGAGTTTCTTTGATGCCCATCAACCTCTCTGAAGTAATTGGCACTGCCAGAAGCAGACATGTCTCTCTATCAGAAAAAAAGTCTAAGTTTTTAAAACATTTTAAATGCCTTATTCTGTAGGTCTTTGACATGTTAAAGATTATCTAACTGAAATATATCTCTGTATATCTAGAAAACCTAACAATGGCTAAAAGTTTGATTATTATAAATCTGTATTCTTAATTATACATTACATTTTTAAATGAGCTACACAAACACAATACCTTAAACAAGAACAGAAATACATATACCCAGCTTAACAAAATTGACCTTAAATTTGTATCAATAGACCAAGATTCAGTGCAAAATACCAATGCAACGTATTCATTTCTACAGCATATCCCTCTTTAAATGCAAATAAACATGTATAAACTATCATTTTTGGAATTTTGGCATTGTTTTCTCCAAACTGCTTCTTGCTGATTTTTGGGCAAAGTCTTTTTATGGTTCATGGAAACCTTTCAGGGGGATCTTGTTCTATCAAACCACATTAGCCTGGAAGGAATCCACAAGTTCTCACCTTTGGTGGAAACAGAAACAGAACCTCTTTCCAAAATAACATATCCTTAGAGTCAGTTAAATGTGGTCATCTGAAAGGTATGGACTATCTTTAAATCTTAAGATTTTTATGTTGAATTATTCAACCCTTAAACACATTGGTTTCATTAATATTTATATTAATATTATTTATATTATCAAAAGAAAGTAGCAAAGCATTCCCATTTCCTTTTTCCCTTTACAGATGAGAAAATTGCTGCTGAGAAAGATGAAATGATGTTTAAATTATAACCACTTGGAAAACTAGTGGGACTTGAATTCTAGGTTTGTGTCATCAAGATTTTACAGTAAAGATCACTTTCTACATTGGGTGCATGATAAAACAGACGTCTTTTGGAGGCAGGAGAGGTGGTAAAGCAGGTGATGTGAATTGGGTTCCAGCATCCGTCGTGCCTGATGACTCACAGCTTCCTGTAACTCAGTTCCGAGGAATCCGACACCCTCTTCTGGCCTCTGCAGGCTCTTGCACTCACATGCAGACATCACACAGCCATTCACACGTACACACACAGAAACCTTAAAGAATAAGCTTCCATATCTACTATAAGACATTTTAATGGCATTGTCTTAGGGTTTCTATTGCTGTGAGGAGAAACCATGACCACGACAACTCTTAGAAAGGAAAACATTTAACTGGGGCTGGCTTACATTCAGAGGTTTAGTCTATTATCATCATGTCAGGAAGCATGGCAGCATGCAGGCAGCCATGGCTCTGAAGAAGGAGCTGAGAGTTCTATATTTTGATCAGCAGATAGCGGGAAAAGATCTGTATGCCTGGACTCAAGCATCTGAGACCTCAAAGCCCATCCACACAGTGACACACTTTCTCCAACAAGGCCACACCTACTCCAACAAAGCCACACCTCCTTATAGTGCCACTCCCTATGGGTCAAGCATTCAAACACATCAGGTGGGGGCCATTCCTATTCAAACCACAACAGGCATGGTCACATTTATTTATGTTAAATAAAATTACATATATGTTTTTACACTCACTTTGATATTTAATCTCAGCAGCTTCATAAAATATATTAATGTCACTTTCATTTTGTATGTGAGTAAATCAGTGCAAGGAAACCTGAATGATCCACAGTACATACTGTATAGTTCATATGTATGGATATTCTTTAGTTTTTTTCCGGTTTTGGAATGCTTGCTTTATACAGTGAGATATCTTGGAAGAAAGCACCCAAGTCTAAACCATAAAATCCATTTATTGTTCATATTACCGTACACACTTAGTGTTATATTTTGCAGCATTTCAGTACCCATGAATTGGCTGTGACCCATCACAGAGGGTCAGGTATAGAAATTTCCATGATGAAGCTCAAAAAGTTTGGGAGTTCAGTGCCATTTTGGATTTCAAATTTTGAATCAAGACTTCCTCTTGGTGAATTGATCCTGTTATGAGTATTGGATAGGGGAGCAGGGAAGCACATATCTTAGTTAAGGGAGCCACCTTAGTGTTGGCAAGAGACTTGAACCTTGAGTGGCTCCCAGGAGCCCAAGGCGATGTCCCCAGTTAGTCCCTTGGGAAGCGGAGGATAGGGAACCTGAAATGACCCTATCCCATAGCAATACTGACGAATATCTTCCATATCACCATAGAACCTTCATCTGGTGATGGATGGAGATAGAGACAGAGACCCACACTGGAGCACTGGACTGAGCTCCCAAGGTCCCAATGAGGAGCAGATGGAGGGAGAACACGAGCAAGGATGTCAGGACCACGGGGGGTGCACCCACCCACTGAGACAGTGGGGCTGATCTATTGGGAGCTCACCAAAGCCAGCTGGACTGTGACTGAAACAGCATGGGATAAAACCGGACTCTCTGATCATGGCGAACAATGAGGACTGATGAGAAGCCAAGGTCAATGGCAAGGGGTTTTGATCCTACTTCATGTTCTGGCTTGGTGGGAGCCTAGCCAGTTTGGATGTTCACCTTCCTAGACATGGACGGAGGGGGGAGGACCTTGGACTTTCCACAGGGCAGGGAACCATGACTGCTCTTTGGATAGGAGAGGGAGGGGGAGAGGAGTGGGGGGAGGGGGAGAAGAGTGGGGGGAGGGGGAGAGAAATGGGAGGCTGGGAGGAGGCGGAAACTTTTTTTTCTTATTCTCAATAAAAAAAATATAAAAAAATTTTGAATCAAGGGTGATTCATCTAAATAGTATGACTAAAATGTTCATAATTGTCATCATGAGTAATTTTTATTGAATTTGTTTCCTCTTATAAATATCCCACAACTTAAAAGTCAGCATAGATCAAGCACTGAGCATTTGTCTAGTCATGGTGAATAGACTCAGTTTCAGTTTCTGACAAACAATCTTGCCCACTGAAAGCCAGGGGGTTTAGGGGGGACCAGTGAGATCAGGGGGACTGGGCAATCAGGGTATCCAGGAGGACCAGGGGAATGAGGGAGTCCAGGAGAACCAGAGGGATCAGGGAAATCAAACATTGTCTTCCCAAACAATGACAAAATTTAGACATCGTGTGTTATAACTTTTGCTTGTGATACTGAAATATTGAACTTACCCTAACACTTTAATAGTCAACGTCATTCTTGACAATTTAGTTTAAGTTAATTTTTTGTTGTTGAGTTGTACACACATACACAGGGATTGAGTTTTGGAGTTGTAGATATGGCTTTGTGGGTAAAGGCTCTCACTTACTATTCCCAGTACCCACGTAGAAAAGCCAGTCCTGGACCTGCACGCTTGTAACCTCAGCACTGCAGGTTGGAGACGAGCAGGCCCTAGGAGTTCTCTGGCTTGCCAACCTAACCAGTGAGCTTCAGGTTCTGTGAGAGATCTCCCAAGGGAATAAGGCAGAATATACATGACACTCAGGGTCCTCCCCTGGCCTCTGCATGTCAGCACACTCACACAAACAGGTCAGCACACAAAGAGTATTGGGTGGGAGAGATAAGCTGGGGTAATGTGATGGAGGGTTTGGATGGCACCATGCATTTGCAATCTGAAGTTACTTCTGCCAGCAGATCACTGGAGAGTTTAGAAAGAAGAACAGAGTAAGGAGATCGACTGCAGATCCTGTAGTAGAGTCTAAGGGAATGCTGCAGATGTGCTCATCATAATTAATACCCAAGCCTTTCTCTACCCACTAGTGAAATTCATGATAGTTTTTACCAACACAGTTGGTTATCAGGTTCCCAACACTTTTAGATGCTTGAGACTGTTGACTATTCTGTCACAAAACAGTGAAGTCCTAGCAACAGACTCCTGCGAAACTCAGCTTCTCCACTGCCAAGCAATTCTAGGTTTCTGTTATTATTCTGACAAATATTTTAAATGTTGTCAGTCTGTTTTCTCATTTAATAACTAAATATAATCTTTATTAATTAAAATCAGCTTGCACTGAATAACTTATGAAATGAATGAAAATACTCTGGTATAGTTTTGACTAAGTATGTTTTGTTAGCTATTATTTTATAAGTCTAATATTTTGTTTATTGAAGGCATTTAAAATTCAAAGCACCTGTGTTAACTTAATGGCTTCCTATTTGTTTGATGCTTGGTTTCTTTTCCTTTTCCTTCTTCTTTTTTTTTTTTTTTTTTGAGAATGGTCTTATGCAGTTCAGACTCTACGAAATTGTGATTTCTCCAGCCTCAGTCTCAGTCTCCTGAATGCTAGGATTACAGGCATATACCACCATTCCCCAATTCATTTTAAAGTCAGCCTTTATACATGTTTTAGTTCCTTTAAAATAAGTGAGGCACGTTAGCTCTTTCCTCTAATGCACTTATGAGTTTTTAAAATGATGATTGTTCAAATGCAGATCACATAAATCTACCATGTACTGCTTTAATAATGGCATCAATTGCTTTAGATGGTTTTAGTAATGAGACAATTTGAAAATACATAAAATTTGCTTAAAATTACTTTATAAACAAACAGCTGAAGCCTGACTTAAATTTCTTTAGCAACTAGAATATCAGAGAATTTTTTTTTAAAATACCAATGTCTCGTCTTTCCAAATTCTTCTCTTTAATTACCGTAGGACCATTCTATCAGAATTTCACCAGTAGGAATTTAACTATGAGTTAGAACATAGATCACACAAACGTTTACTAGCTAGTTAAAATGTAAATGCCCATTCTTGGAAGTTACTGTTCAGTCCCATTGCACTGAGGCTGGATTCGGCCCTGGGACTTTGTTGCTTTGTCCCACCAAGCTGCCCCTTGGGAAGGGGGCAAGCAGACTTGAGGACAACGACTCAGACACTGGGAGCCAGGCTGAAGGCAGCAAACTCAGCTTCTTCAGGAAGGAGAAAACCTTATATACCTTCCACCATTCAGCAGAGGGGAAGCAGCAGCACTGGCACCAGGTCGTCTTTCGTGGCAGCTGAAGGCTGGGTTTAGATCTTCTTGTCTCAGAGCTTGACAGTTGTTGCTGGAGCCCCTTGGCAGACCTAGGCTGGCTCATGAGGAAGTTACCATAGCACATGCTCATCTAGTCAGTTTAGTCCAGTTTAGACCAGAGAGGGCTGTTGGCCGTCAGACCCTTTGTACCTGGTCAAATATCACCCCACATATCTACCGTTTTTATTTTATTTTTCAAAATGCTCAGTGGGAGTCAGGGTGTTTTCACCTGGCCTTGTTGTCTTCACCTTAGGAGGGCTCAGCCTTATGGACTGTTGAAATAGGAGCGGCGGGGCTGCGTCCCCAGCACCCCGGCCGCCTGGCTAGCTTATGCCTGAAACAACAACACACAAACTGTATTCTTTTAAACACTGCTTGCCCATTATATCCAGCCTCTTCTCGGCTAACTCTCGCACCTGGACTAGCCCATTTCTAATAATGTGTGTAAGCACCCCAAGGTGCACTTATTGGGAAGATTCTAGCCTACGTCCATCCTGAGTCGGAGCTTCATCGCATGTGTCTCTGAGCGCAGAGCTATCGCGTCTACCCGGGAGAGCTGAGCATGGCGTCTCTGCTCTAGAGCAGAGCTGTCCAAGTCTGTCTGAGGAGTCTTACCTCACTTCCTCTTCCTCCTGTTTACTCCTCCCACCTATGTTTTAACCTATCAGGGCAAGCAGTTTCTTTATTTAATTAATCAATGACCTTCCTCCATCAATGGACCATGCTTGTCTTAGGTTGTCTTACCAAGTAAGCTCTTACTTGTCTGAAGGCGTAAGTCACAAAACAGTCCCATACCAAAACTTACAGATCACCATCCTTGACAACTGCCCTCTGCACGACCAGGAAAGGAGGAGTCTAGTAGCCGGAATCGGAATCCGAAGAGAGAGAGAGAGAGAGAGAGAGAGAGAGAGAGAGAGAGAGAGCGCTCACATGGCTATTGCTGCTTTTTTAAAGCAAAAAAGACCACACCCAAGTGGGCTGGCATCTTAACAGCTATTGGCTGAAGGAACGGAAGGAGCTCCTGCAGCACTTGTCATTGACTACTAACCCTCGAAGAGCACCACACCTAGAGAGTAGTCTAGTGTAGAGGTCTTCGTAGCACTCTGAATTTCTGTGAGCCATGCGTATATCACTTCCCTTGGAGAGTTTTGTTCAGGATGTCTAAGATCTATTAATACCTATAAGGTCACCTTGGTAGCTGCCTGTTGACTTCGGATATGTGTAGGAGACACTTGAACAAAATACTGTTTAGGAGTGCTACCCCACCCAACAAGGCATATGTAAGCAGCATGCAGGGAGGATTAAGGAGTTTCTTAAAATTATCCCAAACATTCATTAGTTAGGAAGTCAGTATCCAAAGACATGACCTGAAACCCAGCTATATTTAATTGATGAATTTGTTCTCAGGATAATATGGAATAATTAAGGAACATGTCTGACCAGGTTCCTTTAATATTTTGAGATAATTGAAGTCTTTCCAGGGAGGCAATAGAAACCTGGTAGGGGGTAAGACATATTGCTTGATATTGAGGATCGCAAGCCAGCAGTGACATGTCTCTTACCAAGGTTAGTTCCTCAGCCCAGAGGTGAATTTATTGTCACAATATGTGTATGGCCTGATAGAGGGCATACCTCTTGGGCATGTAGTGTCTCAGCAGACTGACAACCATGTGATTTAATGTGTCAGCCGTGGGGGCTGTTTGTGTTAGTGATACCATTCTAGCCGCTGCTTCTCCTAATTGCAGGTACAATGACCACAATAATAGCGGTTATGATTCCAAGATCTCTTTTTATTCTATTTATGTTTGCTCAGTGTGTCTGAGGTATAATGGTGATGGCATGAAAATGGGTAGTGTAGACAACAGCGGCCCAGATGGCTGCTGGTTCCCTCATTAGAATGGCTGTTATTGGCTGTCCCAGCCAGTAGGCTGTTAGGGAACATGTCTCATGAGAGCAATAGAGGGTGTCCATGACACTAGAAGCATTTGTGGTCAGAAAGAAGAAGGGGGACCGGATACAGACTGGGGTGGCCTTCTAGCTAATTTGATGTGTTTGTGCCATGTATACTGAACTTCTTTTTGTAAGCATCCATTAGTTAGTCTACTTTCTATGGAAGTAGGTCCCATTAAAGAGACAGCTGCCCTTTAAAAGTGTTAGGAAGCACACATCAAGACAATTGGAGGGGACACATAAATACCAGTTGCCCATGATAGGGTCAGATTGAGATTGTATGGGATCCCTGATAACATGTGGAATAAGGTGGGAGACATCAGTTGAAGTGAGTCTCCACATGCCAAGTTTGAGATTATTAGGCTGTACCTGATAATCTCCAGACCACTGGGAACCTAGAGCAGGTTGGCAGTATTCCCAAGGGATAAGGAATGCTATGGAGGTGGGCAGTCTGTGCATCTGTGGACATCGAGGTAAAAGTGGTTGGGATATTCATGGAGGATCCCTTGGGGATTTGTAGTGAGGGGGGGCAGAAGCTCCATGCCCACCATGGTTCTGTTGGTGGCATTGCCCTGAAAGTCCCCTGTGTTCATATTATATAGTCGCACACAAGTACTGGTGGAGGAAGCCTTTGTGTGCAGCAGAGAATTTTATTTGTGGACCAGGTGCCTCCTAGATTTTGGGTTGTATTTACTAGATCCATGAAAAGCAACCGCAGGCTTGCATTAGAGGAGAACAGAATTGGGTATGCAGGGGAGTCAATAGCTACCGGTAAGAGAGCAGGGCAGGAGGACAAGGGCCCACAAACCCTCTGCTAGGTGGGGTGAATTAGGAGCAAGGAGTAGACAAAATATATTACCCCTCCTGGCCCCCCTCCTCCTCCTCCAGGGTTGCCTGATCCATGGCAGGCCACACATCTCTCGAGGGTACCCATATCAGCTCAGTGACACCCTGTGATGTGGGAGTCCTTTCTTTGTGTTACTTGTATTGGTTAATGAATAAAGAAACTGACTTGGCCTGATAGGGAAGAACTTAGGTAGGTGGAGAAGACAGAACTGAATTCTGGGAGGAAGAAAGCAGAGTCAGAGAGAAGCCATGGATCCTCCTCCTAAGACAGACACCAGTTAGAATCTTTGTCGATAAGCCACTGCCATGTGGCGATACACAGATGAATAGAAATGGGTTAAATTAAGATGTAAGAATTAGCCAATAAGAAACTAGAGCTAATGGGCCAAGCAGTGTTTTAATGAATACAGGTTCTGTGTGATTATTTCCAGTGTAAGCTAGCTAGGCGGCCAGTACTAAAAAGTGGCTCCGCCCCTTGCAACAACCCTGTGGAAAGACATAAGTATACCCTCATCCTTGAGTCTGGAGTGGGGCTGGGGTTTGCCATTGAAGAGTGATGGGGTCCCTCCATCTCACCAGCAGCAGGGGTGTGTCCTGTGACAAGTAAGCCCTATGTTTGTATTCCAGGCTCAACCCTGCTTCGTCAAAACTGAGGAAATTTATATGGAAGAGTACTTTCACCAAAGTCAAATTGGGGTTGTGCTTTTCTTCGGGAGAGATTATCCGAGCCAAGAGCTCCTTAGTTGTGTGGTTTGCGCACTCAACAAGGGCTCAGCCCTGGGAATTGTAGGGAATACCTGTAGTGTGAGTGATCTTCCAAGAACCCACAAAGTCATTGAATTGCTGTGATGGAAGGCCATTATCTGTTTTTATGGCCCGTGTCACTCCCATTATTAATATTTTAAGGCTTTAATAGCATTAGTTTCTTTTTCCCCTGGCAATGCAAGGGCATAGGTAAAGCCAGAGCAAGTGTCAATCATAGCATGAGCATATCTAAGGTTGACAAAAGACACATGATGAGTGACAGCCATCTACCAAATGGCATTAGGCAGCAGGCCATGGGGGTTAACCCCTGCTCTCTGGAGGGACCCCAGAAGGGCAAGCACAGGTCACACAGAACCTGATAGGTGTTTGCATTGGGAGACTGGTAATTCAGGAAGGCGCTTATGTAGGTTTTGAGCAGAAAGGTGAAATTGTTGATACGACATTCTGACTTGTTCTAGCAAGTCAGTAGATGTTGTCATTACTATAGTGTCTGTCTTTTCATTCCCCTTGGCCAAGATTCCTGGTAATCTGGTATGCAACCAAATGTGAGACAAATACCATGGTCGACTTCTTTGACCTAACACATCTTGTATTAATAGCATTATATTTGCATTTGGGTTTAGGGAATCTTTAATCCTTGAAGAGGCAAGGGCATGGGCTGCTTGTGTGTATATTGACTATGAGAGAATATGTTAACTGCCTTGTTTTGGCATTTGACTAAGATTTTTAAGGACACCAGTAATTCCCCCTAGTTGGACAGACCCCGGATTGGGTATTACATGTGTGATTTTCTCCTTGTTCTGTCTCTTTATTAATACCACATGTTTGGATTTGTTTGCATCTGAGAAATCCAGAGTCGCAGAGGGGATGGGCCTAGATGATGGTATGGAGTAAGGAAGTTGGAATCTCAATCAGGAGGGAAGGGAGTTCAGCAAGATTTAGTTCTTTGAAAAGTGATTATCTATTGATCCCATAAGCCCAGAGACTATCTCCTAGAATAATATGGTATCTGCCCACAATGCCTGGGTGCTTTTTTTTTTTAAGGGAAAGGGGAATATTATTTTATTCGTTCTCTCCCATATGTTCTCTGAGTGAGCATTTGCATCTTGACCCTGGGTTGAAAGGTTTGATCAGACTTGAAAGTGAATTTGTGTAAATTAGAAAGAACTTGATGAACCCACATTAAGAGGCCTTCCTGCCCTAATGCACCCAGGGATCCTTTTTGGCATCCAAAGAACCAGCACCAGGAGATACTGTTTTGGTTTATGGCACTGCAACTTGGATGTTGTAAATATTTTTGGTAGAACAATTTTGCTTCCCTAAGCAGAGCCACCTTTTCTAAGGGGCACATTGGGCCCTCGAGGAGGGAGAACAAGTGTCTCATCTCTCACTCAGGGACAGGTATGGATGGTTTGAGCCAATTAATTATACTGCATAATTGTTGTATATCAGTGAGGGTATATTTATCCTTTACATTAAGTTTAAAGGTAAGAGGCGGAATATCCTTAGTAATAAAAACTCCTAAGAAAGAGAAGGGTGGCATCCTTTGGACCTTTTTTGGGTGCTACCATTAACTTTAAAGAGGCTAGATCCTGGGGCAGCAGATCAATCACCTTTTGCAAGTATTTCTTGTTAGGGTGAACCAACAGCAACTCATCCATGTAATGAAAAAGAATAACATCTGTTGGACATTATCAAGTCTTGGGTGACATAAAGCTGACAGGTGGAAGGACTAGTTTTCATTACCTGGGGTAGGATATCCCTTTGAAACCTCTGGACCAGTTTATGCATGTTGGGTTCCAAACTGTAAAGGCAAAGCAGTCCCTGTCCTATGGTGCCAAAGGGATTTGAAGGGGATTTGTATTGGAAAGGAAGAAGTTAAGCTTTTGTTATTTGCAGATGATATGATAGTATACAATAGCGACCCCAAAACTCCTACAGCTGATAAACACCTTTAGTAATGTGGCAGGATACAAGATCAACTCCAAAAAATCAGTTGCCTTCCTATACACTAAGGATAAGGAAGCAGAGAGGGAAGTTAGAGAAGCATCACCTTTCACGATAGCCACAAATAGCATAAAATATCTTGGGGTAACTCTGACCAAGGAAGTAAAAGATCTATTTGACAATAACTTTAAGGCATTGAAGAAAGAAATTGAAGAGGATACCAGAAAATGGAAGGATCTTCCTTGCTCTTGG
>NW_026068101.1:532629-536901 GCF_014885135.2 Alexandromys fortis
AGGGAGGGAAATGGGAGGCGGTGGCAGGGAGGAGGCAGAAATCTCTAATAAATTAATATAAAAAAATAGACCATGCCCTCCTGAAAGGTTGCTCTAAACACCCTCAAAAAAAGTTACTTCAGTCAATTGCCAACTGAGATGACCCTGGCACACAGGTTGTACCATGAAAGATCTAATAAACGATGCCCCCATTCAGCAGGAAGCAGTTTTGAGAGAAATAACTGCGCCCATATTCCCAAATATTGTTTATAAATGTTCTTTTACACTTAAAGGGGGATATGATATAGGTATGAATAATTTGCATTGGTATGGATTTTAAGGTCAATTTTGTTATATGTATATACATATTTCTAATCTTGATTAAGCTATTATGATTGTGTAGTTCATTTTTAAAATGTAATGTATAATTAGAAAATATAGATTGTTAATGGATAATCATTGATAATAGTCAAGCTTGTAGTCATGTTACTTAGATTTTCTAGATGTGCATATATATATATATTTCAGATATCCATTCTTCATATCTTTCAAAGACTACAGAATATGGCATTTTAAATGTTTTAATAACGTAGGGCTTTTCATGACAATGAGACACATCTGCTCCTGGCAGCACCAATCTACTTCAAGAGGAAGATGGGCATCGAAGAGGCTCGTTATGGAGTTAGATAGCCATTTGGGCAAGAAACTGCTCTTGCCTGGACTGATGCATAAACTGGACACAAAGAACCCACAGAGAGAGGACTGCTAAACTTGCCTAAAGGTGAGATGGTCTTTCGGGGTTTCTGATTCATGAAAGAGTCTGTGAGACATTCTGCAGGACACAGCAGAAAGTGACAGAACTGTCTTTGGAATTTCCTGCTTAATGGAAAAGTCTGCTGGATACCATGGGCCTGAAGGCCAAAGATGGATGCCCCAATGGTACAGAGGAACTTTGGGTGACTGGCTAGGCAGCAAGATGTCTCTGTCATTTCTAGAGTTTTGGATTTCTTGTTTGCTTAGGTAATATTATATTCTTCTGGAGTCTTTGATGGAGTTGAAGAATGGATACATAGTTGTAGTTTTCCTTAGTTATGATAAAAGATAAAATAGATATAAATATTATAACTGTAATTCTTGCTTGATAACTGTTTTGCTATATGTAATTTTACTATGTTAAAATAAAAGCCTTCTTTTTTGTTCAAACAGAAAAAGAGGAAATGATGTGGCAGTGATACTTGGTAACTGTTTTACTATATGTAATTTTACTATGTTAAAATGAAAGCCTTTTTTAAACAGAAAAAGGGGAAATGATGTGGGAGTGATTTCTTTCTAATATGTTGCTTTCATTGGTTAATTAATAAAGAAACTGCCTTGGCCCATTTGATTAGGTGGGCAGAGTAAACAGAACAGAATGCTGGGAGAAAGAAGCTGAGTCAGGCAGTCACCATGATTCTCCCACTCCAGACAGACGCAGGTTAAGATCTTTCCTGGTAAGCCAGCTCATGGTGCTACACAGAATATTAGAAATGGGTTAGATCAATATGTAAGAGCTAGCCAATAAGAGGCTGGAACTAATGGGCCAAGTAGTGTTTAAAAGAAAAAAAACAAAGGGATTTGAAGGAAGCAGTCTTTAATATCTAAGATGATTATGTGGTAAGATGGGGAATGGCACTAGGGTATGGCAAGCATGGTTGTGCTGATCCCACTTTCCCATTTGGTTATTAAGTGCCCTGAGGTCCTGTAACAGGTGATATAGTCCAGATTTTTTTTTTGGTATTACAAAAATAGGGGTATTATGTCTGCTAGTGGACAGTTCTGTGTGACCTACTTTGAGCTGCTCAGCCCCCAAGTTTTTTAATATGGACAGTTTGGGCTCAATAATAGGCCACTGTTCCACCCAGATGTCTTGATCCAAGAGCCATTTGATGGCAATAGGACTTGGGGGGTGGAATGTCTAGAGATCTGGGGAAAACAGTGGCCCAGAATTGGGGGTGTGGGTCAAGAGCAGGGTTGAGATCTGCCGTGCGCACCTCAAAGACTACGATGTCATCAAAGAAGGCATGATCATCTGTTGGGAGGACAACACCCATGTCCTCCATGATATCTTTTCCACACAGGTTATAGAATACATTGACTATAAAAGATTGGATTGCACCCATATTTCTGTCAAATACTTCCTGTGCACCCGTATTTCTGTCAAATCCTTCCTTCATTTTTGAGTCTTGTTGGCTTCCCATGCCACTATTCAGTGAGCCCGGTTTGAGTTTCCAATGAGGGACACAGAATGCCTCATTTTCCGTGAGTAAACGGGCACCTGCTCCCATGTCTACCAGTCCTTTGATGGGTTGCCCATCCAGGAATATGGTTATAATGGTGAGTGTAGAAAAATTGGCAGAATCCAAAAAACCTTATGATCCAGTGTTTCTTCTCTTGCTGGCAGGGATGAGGATCACTCCGCCTGGAGTTTAAAGGGGCTCTATTGTCATCAGATTGAGATCAACAGTCTTTGACCCAGTGAAATCCTTTATTACATTTGGGGCATCTGGGTTTAGGTTTGGCCAGAGGACAGTCTCTTTAAACGCCCTGGTTTGCGGCACCCCCAACATGTTCTATCCAGGGATGTTTCCTTCTCAGCCAAATTACGCTGATTGGTGAGAAAGGCATACAGAGAGCCCCTAAGGGCTGCAGTAGGGCTGGCCCTGAGGTCCAAGTCCCTAGTGACAATTGCCCACTTATATATATCCTCACTGTGGACAGCTGCCAGCGCATTCCAGGTAGGAGCATAAGCCACTCCCAAGTGAGCTGTTTAATTCACATTTCTCTGGTGGGTCCTGCATCCCCTCTCCATTCTACTGCTTTATTAACCTGAGCCAAGAAGTCCATACAAAACTCCCTTGGCTGCTACACTAGGTTACAAAAGTAAGCAGCAGGGTCATATGGGATGCAGGCCTTAAGGGCCATAAAAGCCAGTTTGGAGACCTGTTGGCAGTTAGCTTGCTATCCATCTTGGGCCTGATTAATGGGATTGACATACTGCCCATGGCCCACGAGCAATGTCATGAGGTATAGGAATGTTATATTGTATATTAACATGGGTCTGTGACTTAGCCTGGTCATCACAGGCAGAGCTCCAGTTAAGAAAGACCACAGGCTCTAAGACAGCCTTCATTAGACAATACCAATCACAATAGGTTTGTAAATGCATTGGCCATTGTCACAAAACCTGTTTCAAGTATGGCAAGTTGGGACCAGACTCCTTGGCCACTTTGCGAACGAGGGAGAGATTGGCCAGTGGAGTAGGTATCCATGGCTGAATGGCCCCACTAGGGCCTACCTTTACTGGAAAGGAGATGGTTAGAACCTGGGGCATCACAGCCGAGATTAGCAGAGGGGTTGGTGGGGTATTTGCTGTGATGAGCAGACAGCATGGTAAATCTCCCCATGGGTGGTGTGGGGGAGGCGTAGCCGTCCAGAGTACAGGAGGGGCTGAAGAGGAAATGGGCGTGAACTTGGGGACCGCTATACTTCCTCCCTCTCTATCCTTTTCCTCTCTATCTCCTTTTCCTTCCTTTCCTCCTTTTCCTTTTCTTTTAACTTTTTCATCGGCCTCCCCTTCATCACTGGGTTTTGAGGAAATACTAGACGCAGATGGAATGGAGGTGATATTTAAGTTGGATTGCATTGTTTCTGGCAATGTTTATTGTAGGCCTTGATCATCTCCCCAGCCGAGGAGAACTTTCAACTGGAGATGGTTGATAGAAATGAAGGATAACTGAGGGGACAAAACACGTATCCAGAGATCAGGCTCCCACACGGTTCCCCGGGGAAACTCATGGTGCTAACGCTGCTGCCTCCACCCAAAGCCTCTCCAGGCCTATAGTTCTGGCCTGGAGCCCTTGGCTGATTAAAAGGGATCTGAGGGCCCCAATGTGGGCCTCTTTACAACGAGAAGGGAGATCACCCATGACGACAACAGGCCTAGGCAGACAGGAAGAGAATGTGTGTCTGGCCCTTGGGTTTTGTGCTTAGTGGGGGGATTTCCGTGGTTTTTTTTTGTGTCCCTGGGATTTTACTATGGCTTTTAGAAGAATCATTATACACATATAGGTTACCTTCCTTCAGATTCTTATTAAAAACATATATTTTAGAATTGACTTACAAACTACCTTTCCATGTGGATTCTTCTTCTTCTTCTTCTTCTTCTTCTTCTTCTTCTTCTTCTTCTTCTTCTTCTTCTTCTTCTTCTTCTTCTTCTTCTTCTTCTCCTCCTCCTCCTCCTCCTCCTCCTCCTCC
>NW_026068101.1:539095-542235 GCF_014885135.2 Alexandromys fortis
CTTGATAACTGTTTTGCTATATGTAATTTTACTATGTTAAAATAAAAGCCTTCTTTTTTGTTCAAACAGAAAAAGAGGAAATGATGTGGCAGTGATACTTGGTAACTGTTTTACTATATGTAATTTTACTATGTTAAAATGAAAGCCTTTTTTAAACAGAAAAAGGGGAAATGATGTGGGAGTGATTTCTTTCTAATATGTTGCTTTCATTGGTTAATTAATAAAGAAACTGCCTTGGCCCATTTGATTAGGTGGGCAGAGTAAACAGAACAGAATGCTGGGAGAAAGAAGCTGAGTCAGGCAGTCACCATGATTCTCCCACTCCAGACAGACGCAGGTTAAGATCTTTCCTGGTAAGCCAGCTCATGGTGCTACACAGAATATTAGAAATGGGTTAGATCAATATGTAAGAGCTAGCCAATAAGAGGCTGGAACTAATGGGCCAAGTAGTGTTTAAAAGAAAAAAAACAAAGGGATTTGAAGGAAGCAGTCTTTAATATCTAAGATGATTATGTGGTAAGATGGGGAATGGCACTAGGGTATGGCAAGCATGGTTGTGCTGATCCCACTTTCCCATTTGGTTATTAAGTGCCCTGAGGTCCTGTAACAGGTGATATAGTCCAGATTTTTTTTTTGGTATTACAAAAATAGGGGTATTATGTCTGCTAGTGGACAGTTCTGTGTGACCTACTTTGAGCTGCTCAGCCCCCAAGTTTTTTAATATGGACAGTTTGGGCTCAATAATAGGCCACTGTTCCACCCAGATGTCTTGATCCAAGAGCCATTTGATGGCAATAGGACTTGGGGGGTGGAATGTCTAGAGATCTGGGGAAAACAGTGGCCCAGAATTGGGGGTGTGGGTCAAGAGCAGGGTTGAGATCTGCCGTGCGCACCTCAAAGACTACGATGTCATCAAAGAAGGCATGATCATCTGTTGGGAGGACAACACCCATGTCCTCCATGATATCTTTTCCACACAGGTTATAGAATACATTGACTATAAAAGATTGGATTGCACCCATATTTCTGTCAAATACTTCCTGTGCACCCGTATTTCTGTCAAATCCTTCCTTCATTTTTGAGTCTTGTTGGCTTCCCATGCCACTATTCAGTGAGCCCGGTTTGAGTTTCCAATGAGGGACACAGAATGCCTCATTTTCCGTGAGTAAACGGGCACCTGCTCCCATGTCTACCAGTCCTTTGATGGGTTGCCCATCCAGGAATATGGTTATAATGGTGAGTGTAGAAAAATTGGCAGAATCCAAAAAACCTTATGATCCAGTGTTTCTTCTCTTGCTGGCAGGGATGAGGATCACTCCGCCTGGAGTTTAAAGGGGCTCTATTGTCATCAGATTGAGATCAACAGTCTTTGACCCAGTGAAATCCTTTATTACATTTGGGGCATCTGGGTTTAGGTTTGGCCAGAGGACAGTCTCTTTAAACGCCCTGGTTTGCGGCACCCCCAACATGTTCTATCCAGGGATGTTTCCTTCTCAGCCAAATTACGCTGATTGGTGAGAAAGGCATACAGAGAGCCCCTAAGGGCTGCAGTAGGGCTGGCCCTGAGGTCCAAGTCCCTAGTGACAATTGCCCACTTATATATATCCTCACTGTGGACAGCTGCCAGCGCATTCCAGGTAGGAGCATAAGCCACTCCCAAGTGAGCTGTTTAATTCACATTTCTCTGGTGGGTCCTGCATCCCCTCTCCATTCTACTGCTTTATTAACCTGAGCCAAGAAGTCCATACAAAACTCCCTTGGCTGCTACACTAGGTTACAAAAGTAAGCAGCAGGGTCATATGGGATGCAGGCCTTAAGGGCCATAAAAGCCAGTTTGGAGACCTGTTGGCAGTTAGCTTGCTATCCATCTTGGGCCTGATTAATGGGATTGACATACTGCCCATGGCCCACGAGCAATGTCATGAGGTATAGGAATGTTATATTGTATATTAACATGGGTCTGTGACTTAGCCTGGTCATCACAGGCAGAGCTCCAGTTAAGAAAGACCACAGGCTCTAAGACAGCCTTCATTAGACAATACCAATCACAATAGGTTTGTAAATGCATTGGCCATTGTCACAAAACCTGTTTCAAGTATGGCAAGTTGGGACCAGACTCCTTGGCCACTTTGCGAACGAGGGAGAGATTGGCCAGTGGAGTAGGTATCCATGGCTGAATGGCCCCACTAGGGCCTACCTTTACTGGAAAGGAGATGGTTAGAACCTGGGGCATCACAGCCGAGATTAGCAGAGGGGTTGGTGGGGTATTTGCTGTGATGAGCAGACAGCATGGTAAATCTCCCCATGGGTGGTGTGGGGGAGGCGTAGCCGTCCAGAGTACAGGAGGGGCTGAAGAGGAAATGGGCGTGAACTTGGGGACCGCTATACTTCCTCCCTCTCTATCCTTTTCCTCTCTATCTCCTTTTCCTTCCTTTCCTCCTTTTCCTTTTCTTTTAACTTTTTCATCGGCCTCCCCTTCATCACTGGGTTTTGAGGAAATACTAGACGCAGATGGAATGGAGGTGATATTTAAGTTGGATTGCATTGTTTCTGGCAATGTTTATTGTAGGCCTTGATCATCTCCCCAGCCGAGGAGAACTTTCAACTGGAGATGGTTGATAGAAATGAAGGATAACTGAGGGGACAAAACACGTATCCAGAGATCAGGCTCCCACACGGTTCCCCGGGGAAACTCATGGTGCTAACGCTGCTGCCTCCACCCAAAGCCTCTCCAGGCCTATAGTTCTGGCCTGGAGCCCTTGGCTGATTAAAAGGGATCTGAGGGCCCCAATGTGGGCCTCTTTACAACGAGAAGGGAGATCACCCATGACGACAACAGGCCTAGGCAGACAGGAAGAGAATGTGTGTCTGGCCCTTGGGTTTTGTGCTTAGTGGGGGGATTTCCGTGGTTTTTTTTTGTGTCCCTGGGATTTTACTATGGCTTTTAGAAGAATCATTATACACATATAGGTTACCTTCCTTCAGATTCTTATTAAAAACATATATTTTAGAATTGACTTACAAACTACCTTTCCATGTGGATTCTTCTTCTTCTTCTTCTTCTTCTTCTTCTTCTTCTTCTTCTTCTTCTTCTTCTTCTTCTTCTTCTTCTTCTTCTTCTTCTTCTCCTCCTCCTCCTC
>NW_026068101.1:542637-564742 GCF_014885135.2 Alexandromys fortis
TATGTAGTACTCTATTTTCCTTATCCATTCTTTGGTCGAAGGCATTTAGGTTGTTTCCAGGTTTTGGCTATGATAAACAAAGCTGCTATGAACATAGTTGAGCACATGTCCTTGTGGCACGATTAAGCATCCTTTGGATATATACCCAAAAGTGGTATTACTGGGTCTTGAGGAAGGTTGTTTCCATTTTCTGAGAAATGGCCACACTGACATCCAAAGGGGCTGACCAGCTTGCATTCCCACCAGCAATGCAGGAGTGTTTTCTTTACCCCACAACCTCTCCAGCATATGTTGTCATCAGTGTTTTTGATTTTGGCCATTCTTACAGGTATAAGATGGAATCTCAGAGTTGTTTTGATTTGCATTTCTCTGATGGCTTAGGATGTTGAACATTTCCTTAAGTGTCTTTCAGCCATTTAGATTAATCTGTTAAGAGTTCTCTGTTTAGGTCTGTACTTCATTTTTTATTGGATTATTTGTTCTTTTGATGACCAGTTTCTTGAGTTCTTTGTATATTTCCGTAGTTTGTTAGGCCATGGCCATATGCCCAAACAGTGTCTCTGGACAAGGATGATATTTGGGGGTCAGCCTTTGATTCCACTCCCTGGGAGCGGGGGGTCAGTCCTTATATGGAAGTGCCGGGTGAACTGGGTCAGAAAAAGTGTGCCTCCCTATTCACTGGTACAGACAAACAAACAGCAGAGAGGAAGAGGGGTCTCAGCACTTACCCAGGGTGTGACCAAGAACATATACAACACATTGGGGCTAATTCACCATCAAACACCAAGAAGTGGGCGTCTCAGCACACTGCAGATGAGAGAAGGAGGCAGAGCAGGATGGGCAGACCAAGGTGAAAGCGGTGACAGCAGAAACAGGCTAAAGACCCCAAGCAGGATAGCAGCAACAAGAAAAATGACCCTGATGCCTATGCCAGGGCCACACCCTGTTTGGACGCCAGATGTTGCTTTGTCCCACCCAGCTGCCCCTTGGGGAATGGGGTGCGTAGACGCCTAGTCAGGAGCCAGGCTGAATGCAACAAGCTCAGTTTCTTCAAAAAGGCGAAAGCCTTATATACCTTCCCCCCACCTGGGGCAGGGGAAGCTGCAGCGCTGGTACCAGGTCGTCTTTTGTGGTGGCTGGAGCCTGGTTTAGGTCATCTTGTCTCATGGCTCGGCAATTTTTGCTGGCCTTGGCAGACCTAGGTTGACTCAGGCGGAAGCAGGCTCAGATAGCTGGTTTAGTCTAGTTTAGGCCAGAGAGGGCCTGTTGCTCCCCAGGCCGTTTGTGCCTGGTTAAATATCATCACCCCACAGTACTTTGCTTTGTTTTTTTTGTTTGTTGTGGTTTGTTTTTCATAGTCAGGCGCCTTTATTCCAGGGTTAGAGCAAGGCTGTGCAGGCTGCAGATAGTGGAGCCCAGGCAGGGCCGACCTGACAGCAGGTCGCGGTAGCAGTGTGGTCAGTCTCCCAGGCAGGTTAGCCTGTTTAAAGTCTGGGGGTTTTGCCGTATGGAGAAACTGCTGAAAAGCACACCCTCTCTTCCCCGGCCTCTCCCATGAGGAAAGCTCCATCTTGCTCCGGCTCCCCTATACCATCCCAGATGGAAAGATGGTTTGTGCTTATTTCTTTCCCCCCAGCTGTACAAGAGCTCTTTTCTTAAAGGAGAAGCCAGGCAGGACTAGGCAGACTTAGAAAGGACCTTTAAGGCAAAACTGGAGTCTTGGAGGTGTGTATGCTAAAGCAGAGGGGATGAGCAGATTGGGCTAGGGGTTGATGGGGTACTAGCCTGCCTGGCTTCTCTCTTTTGACACTGGTCCTCCCCTCCCTGTGAGGCTTTGCTTCCACATCCTAGAAGCTCCTACCTTCGACTTTCTCTAAATAGTCTCTGAGCTTGCATGTAAATTTAATGTTTATTGTGATTTGGTTTTAATGCTTTTTTCTCTGTTTGGGCTATGTAACAGTCTGGCTCAGCCACTCCCTTCACTGTGGCAATCCCCTCCCACTCCTGCCCCGACCAAGGCAATAAGTTAATGCTAAAAAACTCAAAAAAGGGCGCAGACCTGGCAGTGCAGGTTTAATATACGTGTATGTAGAACACACACATCAGCATGGTCAAGATGGGGAAGAAGCCTGGGCTCGCCCACTGTACCCCAAGGACTTGGCTGTGAAGCATCCCCAAACCCAAATGAGAAAGGTTACCAGTCCCTTCCTGGACTGAATTGTGGTGGTAAACAGTGCAAAAGGAAACCACTGTCATTAACTTCTTTTTTGATTGGGGTATTCAAAACTGTAAAATGGGAAGGTTGCCTACAGTATCCATTCTGGAACCCTGTAGGCATGGGCAGGTTGAAGTTAAAACCTCCCTAGGCTCGGGGTCAGTATATTCAATAGTCTGTGTTTGGGACAGAGGAGTAGAAAGTGAGCCTGTCTGCCTGCCCCATCGCAGGCTCAGTAGTGCATGGTCCCCGCATAGTCTCTCCAGAGCAGAAGCTGAGGACAGCGAAGACTGGGATCTCCATGGGGTTTGGTCTGTGGGACCAAGAAAGGATCTAGTGGCCTTCTCATTAAGATTTCTGATTCAAACCCATCCCAGGTCCATGACAAGGGCTCTACTGCCACACAGGCCTTTAGCCTGAGGAATAGCTGGAAACTGGAGGCTAGCCAGCCCAGCCCAGCCATACAAACACTGAACTCTGGCTCTTCTTTGGCCTTCCAGGTGGAGGCTGAGTAGCCTCTTTACCGTCCTTTCCCGCTGCTTCATTCTCTTTAGCTCTAACCATCCCTCCCATTGTCACCTGAGCTCCTCAGTGTAGGAAAATACAAGTCCTTTCTGCTTCCATACTTTAAAGATGTGAGGAAAGAGAGGAGGAAAGGGGAGGGGGAGGAGTGTGCCAATCACATAGCCCCCACTTCTCCCCCACCTCCCTTGACTCCAGCCCCTTCACGAGGAGGAGGAACTAGGTGAGCCAGAGGACAGCTAGACAGAGCTCATGCACAGAAACACACAGTCACATAGTAAGGGGGTTAGGACGAAGTTAGTAAGTAGGTACCAGGCAGGGTGTTGCACTAGCCCTCCCATTGAAGATGGTGAAGGATATGATGCAGATCCAACCTTCTTCCTCTTCCCCTTGCTCAGGTGGGAGAGCCAATTTGATGAAGTCTTTCTCAGAGAGCTGCCCGTTAATGTCTTTGTACTTTTTGGCACTGAGGATACCGGTTAGCTTGGTCTCCAGCTCATCATCCTCCGAGATCTTCAGCACACGGGTTCTGTAGTCAGCCACCATAGTGAGTAGGTCAGGACAGCGGCATATCTCAGAGATGTGCTCCATGAAGGAGAGGTTGTCTTTGTTCAGCTTTTGTGTGGCTCTCCGGGAAGTTACGCCACACTGCAGGTGGTGATCTCTTCACTCTCCTCCTGAAGTGTCCTTCTTGCAGGATGACTTGAGCTGTTCCAGATCTTCAAGGGTGATGTTTTTCGTCAGATCCTGAAGGAGAGTCCCATACTCTGTCTGCTATGATGCCCCAGAGCCAAGAGCCCAGGGTGTGGGTATTCTGGTCCATGGCTCCTAAGCCCAGCCTACATTTGAACAATACTATCTCATTTAATCCCAGCCTAAACTGGCTGATCTATAGTCATTGTAGAGACATGTGACCATGAGGATAATGGTTGTTATTGAAACATTGTATGCAATGTTATTATAATGACATTAACAATGTAATATTGTTATTGTTTTGTTATACAGGATCACTGTGGCAAAAAGTTATTACCCTAAGAAACATGTATATATTCTTTAAGAAAGAAAGCACTGCAAAATTAATTGAAAAATACTAGAATGCAACACTAGTTGAGAGTTTCTCTTGGCTGGTAATAGCTACAAATGTTATAGAGTAAAATGCCTGGACCAAGGCATGTTTTCCTTGTTTTTATTTGCTTGTTGTTTTTGTTTGTTTGTTAGCTAATCTCATCCTTCAGGACAAGTCTTTATCAAATGGCCTTCCCCCGTATCAGGCAGTCATTACATCTGTGCCGAGCACCTGCTGTCTACCGGGCCTTGCAGTGTGGCATTACCCCATGTTTTGCTGCACTGAGAAACAGGGTCAGGAGAAGGAAGTCACAGGTTCAAGTTTCATAGCTAGGGAAGGGCAGCCTTAGGATCTGACAAGATGTGTTTCGATAAAAAGATCGCCCCATTATTATAATTACATTCTTCATGGTCAGCATGGTAGAACTAAGGGGAAATGGAGTTTATAAAGTAATGCATGCAGATTTGAGAATGTGATCCCTGCTCACTTCCCACATGATCCAGATGACACCAAGAATCTCCTCAGCATCTACAACTCTCTGTGTGCTTAGTAAAACCCCTAGCTCCTTCTCTAGTCTTGAAGGCTCTCCCCCAATTCTCGCTGACTCCCAGGGCTTACTCTCTAGTGTTCCCTCCCAGTGCCCTAGCAAGCTACCTTAGTTTGGGCTGTGATGCAGGCATGCAGCCCACCCTTTCTGGTCTTTACAATTTAGTTTTGCTAAGAATCTCCTCATATATGATCTTCCACACTTTGCCCCTGGGGCCAGTGTCCTTGCCTCTTCAGATTTCTCTTTCGCTTCCCATAGTAGGTTCCTTTGAACCCACATTCAGGAGCAACATCCCCAGCTGGGTATCAGTATGTGTCTGCATCCACTGTCTGTATCCCATTAACTGCACAAATAGTGAGACTCTTGGGAAAGAGTGTGAGCTGGAATTAGTCCATTAGTCTGACAGTCTCCACAGAGCTCAATTTTCATTTTAAAACTGAATTGCACTGAATTCCCAACATTGACTATTGTGTTCAATTAACCTTAAATGGTGAGAAGTAAAGCCGGCTAATGTAAGCAAGTGCTGCTCTGTGTTCAGATTGGAGATGGTCCTTGCTTTTACATAACTAAGAGAAAAACCTTCTTTAGAGTGTGCTGGCTTCCCACCTCTTTTCTAAAAATGGGTTTTCACAAAAATTACCAAATCAGTCTGGATGTCAGCTTTTTCTGTAGCTGTTTCCAGACCACGTCCCCCATGAGCTATTCAGAACGAATGTCAGGAGTTTGAGAACTGGGTTTGTTTGTAAGACCGGAATTTAGACACTAGCACAGTTTTAGATAGTCTACAACACACTGTCCTGTAGCACCGAGAAGTAGCTGGAGATTGCTCTCCGCCTCTGGACACGCCAGGCCTGGGGCTCACATCATGGCATTTGCTACTGAAATTTTAATTCCTGCCCGGATTATTTTTAATGGGAAAAAGCTGAATACCAATTGACCAAAAAAAAAAAAACCTTAAATTATATCTCATATCTAATATAATTTTAATTTATTCATCTTTAACTTCTGGAACAGTTTGCCTAGTAATTGGCAGGCATTAGTTTCTTACCTAAGGTACTACTTTAATGGATTTTTGAGAACTCATTTGTCTCACATTCCATGAGCATAGAAGCCTGGGTTTTCTGATTGTGTAAACATTATCCTGTTTACTAAACAAAGCATTGCATTTGGGGATACTTGAATATATAAACAATAATAATAATAATAAGAAAAACAGAACGTGAAAGATGAGGCGGTTCCTGCATGTGAAATGCATTTGGAAGGTGTGTTGTAAGATTCCATTGCAGGGAAGCCCGTTAGTTGGGTCAATACTAAGACTGTAGACAGAGTAATTTCTCTTATGTGAAACTTGACCAGACTTGTGAACTACTAACCTTACATTCCTTACATGTCAAATGAAAAGTGTGCGACTTCCCTCTCTTTTAAAAGTGTGGTTATGCCTGGTAGTGGTGGCCACACCTTTAATCCCAGCCCTCAGGAGGCAGAAGCAGGCAGATCTCTGCGAGTTCGAGACCATCCTGATCTACAGAGTGGGTTCCAGAACAGCCAGCGTTACACAGAAAAACCGTGAAAGGATAGAACTCCTGTTGACCTCCACACCTGCCTCATGAAAGGTACATGCACACATCTGTGTACACACACACACACAGACACGTAGTGCATACACATTAAATACATAAAATGCAATAAAATAAAGTAATTTCAGAAGTGTTGGTAGGAATCAGATGCAAATGGTTAATGTGAGTGACCATGGTGGGAAAGAAAGGTCATTCTGATAGCCACTCTTGCAGAGTGACTGGAAGTCGACAGGCCTCACATCCTAAACATTTAAAAGATGGTCCAGAGACTATAGAGATAGTTCTGTGGTTAAGAACACTTGCTCTTAACCTGGGTTCTGGTTCCCCGCACCCCATTATAAGATCACAACTGCCTGTGGCTCCAGTTGCAGGGGATCTGATGCCCTCATCTGTTCCCCACAGGCAATAGGAAGACAGATACACATGTGTACGTACATACATACAGGTACGTACATACATACATACATACATACATACATACATACATACATAGAAACAAACCTTTAAAGCTGGCATGGCAGAAACCACCAGCCTGGCATAGCCATGGTTAACTGGCCCTGGTGGCACACAGGTTTCTGCTGTGCAGGTGGTAGCTCAGTATCTGCAGTGTGCTCAACACCCTATTTTCGTGACTGAGACACAAAATGACAATATCCTGAGCTTGGCCTTCAAGCAAATCGTCATCTGGCCATGGACCCATAGGCTCCATACAGGCTAGACCGAGTGTGGTTGGAGGCAGAGAAAGTGTTGCTCCTACCAGGCGAGAATAGGACCACTGCCACAGTTCCTTAGCCAAATTTGTAGCAAGCTTTATTAAATACTGGCCAGGACAATGGACCCTAACCAGGTCCATAACAGAGAATGACCACAAATTATGTTAGTTCTGTGCTTATAAAGGTAAAAACCACAAGGCTATGCACTTCCCACCTATGTCCAATCAGGGGCAAGCATACATCCTGATGTGCCTACTACCAACTACAGATTTGTCCAATCGGGGGCAAGCATACATCCTGTGCAGTGGGGACCGCCAGCCTGTGCACAGAAGTGAGACAGGCGGCTGATTCCCTTACAGGAACAACAGCCCCAGCATCCAGTGAAGTCCTCTGTCTTCAAGTAGGGTTTACAGGTCAGGGTCATTTTTGTTTTATAGATCTCTTAAGCACAGTGATTAAAACTTAAAGCATAACTTTAACCCTCTTTTAAACTTTTTAAGGCACTCAGATTAAAAACAGAAACAAGAAAAAAAAAACAAAAGCTGTTTTAAAATGTTTGTTGAGCTTACTGCTCTTCCAGAGGACCTGCTTGGTGACCAGCATCCACATGGTGGTTCACAACTGTCTGTAACTCCAGTTCCAGGGAGTCCAGTGAATCAAATGCCCTATTCTGACCTACACTGTCACGGCACACAAATGGGGCACACATATACATAGATCAGTATTTTTAAATGTTGCAAAATATTTAAAACAACAAAATCCCATAACTTTTTAAAGAATAATAAATGAGTAACAAGATCAGCATATTCCTTAGAGTTTGTCATGTTTGATTTTTTAATATGATCTTTTCACATTTCATGAACATTATTGTCACAACATATTTCTTTTTGTTCTAGTTTTGCCATGTTAACTCTTTGACCATGATTTTTAACTTCATATTTTGTATTAAGTTTCTTTACTTGCTAGTGATACTTATCTTTGGTAGGGTGTTTTGTGTGTTGAGTCAGAGTCTCATGTAGCCTAGATGCCTCTAACTTGCTATGAATAACCTTGACCAGTAGTCTAGGATGACCTCTAACCTGCTATGGATAACCTTGGCCTTCTGGTTCTTTCTCACACACACATACACACACTCACCCGGAGTGCTGGGATTACACACAGGCCACCACATCCAGTTTATGCAGTATAGGATCACACCCAGGGTTTAGTGCACATTGAGCCCCATCCCATGTTGTCTGACAGGCTTTACAGGGAATGTATAGGTCATACAGTATTCATATTGAAGAGAGAACTTCTTGCAACTAGTAGTGATCAGTTTTTACTCCAGAATGCCTTAATAATTGCTGACTTAACTTCTCTCCTGAACAAATTATAAGCTTTCATTTTTCTTGTGCAAATGGAGTGTGTGGAATTGGAAAGAAGACATTCTGAAAGAAGCCAAGTAATCAGAGGCACTAATCTAGGCCAATCCAATATCGAATTAAATCCCCTGCTGGATCTGGTTAAAGTCACTTTTGGTGCCCACCGTCAGCTAAAGATTTAGAGAGCACATAGGCCGGGTTGTGGGAAGATGAAATCTTTGTAAGCGTGCTGGTCGTCCTTGTTTTTCTTTGCTACAGAAATCCCAGCATGGCACGTGTGTGGTCGAAGTCCTTGTTGTGTTACTATAAATTCATAGCATGTATGAGCTCCTTTGAATCCTGAGTCCCACATTCAGGATTCAAAACTTCAAGATAAGTCTGAACCCATCTTTGAAGAGGTTGAGCATTGGTAGTTTTGTGCGTTTGGGAGGACTTGGCTTCTTCTGGTAGACAGCCCCTTGTTATTTCTGGCCGGCTTGAAAGGGCAGTTCTGGCCAGCTTGAAAGGGCAGAGTTGGGAAGGACAAAGGATTTACAGTACTGAACTTTCAATAATGTGTTGATGTCGGGAAAGAGTCAAGCCACTGCTGATAAGAAACAAGTGCTAATTTTAAGCAGCAGTGAATATGCTGTCTGTGCAGGCTGCTGGGCAGGACAGCAGAGTGATTCATGGGCAGATTGGTTCTAGTAACTAATCCCTAAGTGAAACCAAAGAGAGAAGGAAATACTGGAGGAGGTGACAGAGGTCAGCCCAGGAATGGGACACAGAGTCCTTTACAATTCAATGACCTGCCCCAGGTTTGGAGTGGGCAGTGGCTACTTCCCCCTCAAGTCCCCATCCCCCCCAACCCCCATACTGTGAGTCAATATTTAACAGTGCCCTTGAGAGCAGCATGGGTCAGAATTACTTCTGAATCAGGGCTTGAGATGTAGTTAGTATTGAGAATCATGAGCCATTCCTGGCATCCAGCTGAGCCCAGAACATCCATTTTGATGCTTAGAGATTGTGTGTGTGTGTGTGTGTGTGTGTGTGTGTGTGTGCGTGCGTGCGTTCTGGTTTAAAAATTTTGTCAAGTTTGGCTGGTATACTGAAAAAAACTGTTTGAGTTTGTAGAATTGTTTGACAGTTTGATGTTTTATCATATTTATTTTTATGTTGTGCACATTTTCTGGAAAATTCTGCAAATGTCTACTGTTGAGTTTAATTTGAAAGTTGAGTACTTGCTTCAGGCTTTAAGTTGGGAAATTAGTGTTGGACTATATATAACTTTAAATCCTGTGCATTGAGAGTACCTTTTTTCTGTTTTTCTTTTCTTTTCTTTTCCTCTCTGTCTCTCTTTGTCTCGACAAGTTTCTCTATGTAACAGTCCTGGCAGTCCTGGAACTTGCTCTGTAGACCAAGCTGGCCTTGAATTCACAGAGATCCACCTGCCTCTGCCTCCCAAGTGCTGGAATCAATGGTGTGCGCCACCGCTGCCCAGTCTGCACAGACCTATTCTTCCAAGGGCAGTTAGCTAGGCAGGTGTTCAGCTCTTCGTGGGAATCTGCAGCTTGGGCACTTTATCTCTCACTTTTTTACTCCAGTCCTGGAATACACGTTAATTCTGACCTCCTTGCTTCCAGTAAAGCCACATACATAATATTCAGTGATAAAGCCTTAAAATGTCAGAGGGAAGCAGTATATCTAAGGCTTTATCAATAAATAAGTATTTATTGTTCTCTGTGTGAATAAGGGTAGAGACATTGCATAGAATAGAATCATGAAAGTGACTATTGTTAGCATTAGTCTTCACACATATTCATATTTTTAAAATGTATCCATTCATATTTGGTAAGTATTCCATGTTGTAATATGAGCGGCGGGCTATGTTCCTGGCACCCGGCCACCCGCATGGCTAGCTTTATACCCGAAATAATTACACGGAAACTGTATTCTTTTAAACACTGCTTGGCCCATTAGTTTTAACCTCTTATTGGCTAGCTCTTACATATTGATCTAACCCATTTCTAATATTTTGTGTAGCACCACAAGCTGGTGGCTTACCAGGGAGGATCTTAACCTGCGTCTGTGTCCAGTGGGAGAATCATGGCGACTGCCTGACTCAGCTTCTTTCTCCCAGCATTCTGTTCTGTCTACTCCGCCTACCTAATTTTCTGTCCTATCAAAGGCAGTTTCTTTATTAATTAACCAATGAAAGCAGCAGATAAGATACAAGACCTACCTCCATCAATTCCATGATATGTTAAGGTCTGTAGGTCTCTTCTTTTTGGTTCAATCTCTTAGCCACAGGCTTAAAACTTCCAGGATCGAGACTCAAAATAACCATGTAGGAATGGAACAGGCCAGTACTAAATATAATAATAATAATAATAATCCCTATGTAATATATAGTATATTATATATGCAGCATGAATAATAAAAACTCAGAGACAGATATTGGGTTTAACCTGAAGACCAGAAAAGCAAAGCATCCAGCCACTGGCTCTTACCTCAACCTCAGTTCGAAATGGCGATTCTGCCTCCAGGAATCTCAGAATGAGACTGTCTCAGAGCTCTTTCCTCCCATTTTATATTCCTCTCTGGGGCTGGGATTAAAGGTGTGCACCACTGGCATTACAGGCATGCACCGCCCAGTTTCTATGGCAACTAGTATGGCTACTGGGATTAAAGGTGTGTGTTACTGCTGCCTGGTCTGTAAAGCTGACAGTGGGGCTCTTTTACTCTCTGATCTTCAAGCAAACTTAATTTATTAAAATACACACGAAATGCCACTATATAAATATATATATATTATAGTTTCTTTGATTTTGCATGACTTTCAAATTTTACTCTTTGAAAATGAAGCCGTTAGCTGTCCTTCTAGATAGGCCAAGATGACAGACTGTCTATGAAAGTAGCATCTTTTAACGACAAAGCAGTATGAACAGGTTCAGAGAGTTGACTATAGCCTACTTCTTTTTGAAAGAAAAAATAGCTAAAGCAACAAATTGCCTTCTTTCTTTAGGAAATAATCCCATTTACTATAGCCTCATTACAAAGAATAGAGCTGCATCTTTGAAGCAGATCTGGAAGAAACAGACATGCGGAGTCAGGAGATCTCCGTCACTGAGCTGAGTGGCAGGAATGTGGCCTATGAAAAAGGGTAGACAGAGCCATGGTAATGGCAGCACCCAGCATTTATTGACTACTGTCTGTTTAACATGGCGTTGCAGATTACGTGTTTGTGTATGAGGAGAGGTCTGCCATTACCCTCATTTTGAAGATAGAAAGTCAAAGTGTATAAAATGTGTACAAAGTCATACATACATGTGCTCGCTTTCAGACTTGGGACCTGTATGTAGAAGCCACCCTTAACCAAGATGCTATGCTGCCTTTAAGAATTTAAAAATAGATTCATAATTCAGTTAGAGTAGCTAGTGTCAGCAAGTTTTGAGTCTTAAGTCCTAAATTGTTTAGGAAGTGGCCCAAACATTCAAGTAGTTCTAAAACTGAAAGAAAGAATAAATAAATAACAGTAAGAAGAACAGATCCCTTCCAACAGGCGCTGAGTCCTGCGCACTGCTGTGTCTCCCATGGACTGATAAGCCTAGCAACTGTGACGCTAGCCCAAACTCAGTAAGTGGAAACTGAGGTGCAGGCAAGGACACCTGTCACCGCAGACTGGAATAAAATCCGAGGAACTGTAGTTCAGGGCAGGGGCGGGGTGCTCCTGATAAGGGGTTTATGCTATCTCTCTGACTTTGTCTGGCTCCAGTCAGAGGCACAGCTGTGAGTCAGGGTTAATTTAATAGAGTCCGCTCAGGAGAAGCAAGGGCAGTAGGCCAGGTAGGCCATTAGAGAGTGGCCCAACTGGGTTACAGTTCCAGACAAAAGAGTAATTTTACTAAGGTTGTTTTTCACCATGACAGCTTCTGCTTCTGCAGGACATCGCATCAAGGAGCAGTGACATTAGATGTCCAAGGGCTATAGAGCAGAAAGATAAATTTTCATAAACAATACTTTTTTTAATTTATTAAAGATTTCTGTCTCTTCCCCACCGCTGCCTCCCCTTTCCCTCCACCTCCCCCAATCAGGTCCCCCTCACTTGTCAGCCCAAAGAGCAATCAGGGTTCCCTGCCCTGTGGGAAGTTCAAGGACCACTCTCCTCCATCCAAGTCTCGTAAGGTGAGCATCCAAACTGCCTAGGCTCCCACAAAGTCAATAAGTGCAGTAGGATCAAAAACCCATTGCCATTGTTCTTGAGGTCTCAGTAGCCCTCATTGTCCACTATGTTCAGCGAGACCGGTTTTAACCCAGGCTTTTTCAGACCCAGGCCAGCTGGCCTTGGTGAGTTCCCGATAGAACATCCCCATTGTCTCAGTGTGTGGGTGCACCCCTCGCGGTCCTGAGTTCCTTGCTCGTGCTCACTCTCCTTCTGCTCCTGATTTGGACCTTGAGATTTCAGTCCGGTGCTCCAATGTGGGTCTCTGTCTCTGTCTCCTTTCATCGCCTGATGAAGGTTAATATTCAGGAGGATGCCTATATGTTTTTCTTTGGGTTCTCCTTCTTATTTAGCTTCTCTAAGAACCCGAATTATATGCTCAATGTCCTTTATTTATGGCTAGAAACCAAATATGAGTGAGTACATCCCATGTTCCTCTTTTTGGGTCTGGCTTACCTCACTCAGGATAGTGTTTTCTATTTCTATCCATTTGCCTGCAAACTTCAAGAAGTCCTTGTTTTTTTACTGCTGAGTAGTACTCTAATATGTATATATTCCATACTTTCTTCATCCATTCTTCAATTGAAGGGCATCTAGGTTGTTTCCAGGTTCTGGCTATTACAAACAATGCTGCTATGAACATAGTAGAGCATATATTTTTGTTGTATGATAAGGCCTCTCTTGGGTATATTCCCAAAGTGGTATTGCTGGGTCCAGGGGTAGGTTGATCCCGAATTTTCTGAGAAACCGCCACACTGCTTTCCAGAGTGGTTGCACAAGTTTGCATTCCCACCAGCAATGGATGAGTGTACCCCTTCCTCCACAACCTCTCCAGCAAAGGTTATCATTGGTGTTTTTGATTTTAGCCATTCTGACAGGTGTAAGATGGTATCTTAAAGTTGTCTTGATTTGCATTTCCCTGATCGCTAAGGAAGTTGAGCATGATGTTAGGTGTCTTTTGGCCATGTGAACTTCTTCTGTTGAGAGATCTCTGTTCAGCTCGGTGCCCCATTTTATAATTGGGTTGATTAGCATTTTAGAGTCTAGTTTCTTAAGTTCTTTATATATTTTGGAGATCAGACCTTTGTCAGTTGCGGGGTTGGTGAAGATCTTCTCCCAGTCAGTGGGTTGCCTTTTTGTCTTAGCGACAGTGTCCTTTGCTTTACAGAAGCTTCTCAGTCTCATGAGGTCCCATTTATTCAATGCAGCCCTTACTGTCTGTACTGCTGAGGTTATAAGTAGGAAGTGATCTCCTGTGCCCACTTGTTATAGAGTACTTCCCACTTTCTCTTCTATCAGGTTCAGTGTGTTCAGACTGATATTGAGGTCTTTGATCCACTTGGACTTGAGTTTTGTGCATGGTGACAGACATGGATCTATTTTCATTCTTCTACAGATTGACATCCAGTTTTGCCAGCACAATTTGTTGAAGATGCTCTCTTTTTTCCATTGTAATAAACAATACTTTGATAGGCTTGTAATACATATATGTTATGGCCCAGTTTAAGTTAATATTACCTTATTTTATAAACTATATGTAAGCTTATATTTAAATTTATTTTTGAAACTATATAAATTTACTGACTATAGATTTTATATGTAGATGTGGAACAATAAAACAGGTTTAATGCCTGAATGGATATGTCCTTGTACATTTTGTTCTTCCTTCTAACCCTGTTTTCTGAGAATCTCAAGCAAGACTACTAGCTTTGCTTCTGCTACAGATAACCTCCCCTTCTTAATTCTGTGCTCCAAAGCTCATCCATTGTAGTGAGTTTCATGCCTCCCAGGAATGACCCAGAGGTCTCAGTTGGGTAGCTCTTTGAAGACAATTACTTTAAAACCCAACAAAATCATGTCTATGGCTACTGTAAAGAGAGTAAGGCAACTGGGGCTCCTCTCTGGGAGGCCCATACCCAGACTGATGGCATACCTTACCCTTCCTGGGTGCCTCTGTTTCTCTTAGCCCTTCTTCCTAAGATCCATGCTAAAGGGTCTTTAATAAACTCCAACTTTTCTTCACAATACTGATGAGTCTTCAGGTTCTTTTCTGCACTGAAGCCGCAACTCCTAGGTTGCCTGAATCAAGGTCTTTAACATTAAGGGAATTCCCTTAAGCTGCTGAAGGTGACGGTGTCCATCTGCCTCTGTGACCTCTTTATTTGACCCATATGTTATTAGTAACCATATTGAGTGATTTATTATAGGTTTTCTAAGTATCTCTTGGTATTGGTTTTCAGTCTAATTCTCTTTGCAATCAGAGATTTTATTTTGCGAGGGCTTGAGAGCTAGAGAGATGCCTGAGTAGTTAGAGTATTTGCTGCCCCTGCAGATGACTGGGTTTTGTTCCCAGCGCCCACATGGCAGTTTACAATCATCTGTAACTCCAGCTCCAGGGAATCCTGTAGGAAACAGAGGAAGTCCTGAAATTCTGAGTGACTATGTTGTTGATATGGACATAACCTTGTCAAGAAGGAAACAACCAAGCCCCTCCCCACCCCTTGCCCCACCAGAGACTCAGAGGGAACTAGCAAAGTTCTCCCTCCCCTTCCCCACTCCTCACCCCCGCCCCAGGCTCAGGGAAATGACAGCCTTCCTCTGGTCCACCAGAGCTTTCTCTGCCAGATGTTTGCTGACTTAGGACTGCTCCCTTACAGAAAGTTAACACAGCCTCCTTGATCCAGCTGTGCACATAAACCCTGCCTCCCTACTATCTCTACACAACACTTGCACTTCATTTGTGTGCAGTAACCCTCTTCACAAATGATTATTTTTTTTTAAATGATCTATGCCTATTCAAAGTCAATGTATGCTTCCTGCAACTTTAGAGTATGGAACATATGACTATTGGATCACATGTCCAAATCTTATTCACCCTATAAACCATTTTGTCTGATATACCTGAAAGATACTATGTTCCAGGTTCTCACAACGATGCTTACTTCTGTTCTCTTTCATCAATATCATTTAATAGGTAACTTTAGATCATGTGATTAGGTACATTAAATTGTGGAATTATTATTGTTTACTATTGAGCTCAACTTTTTAAATTTAATTTTATTTATTATTAGCATGTGGGGGTTGCGCAGAAGCTCAAGTGAGTATGATACGTGCATGAATGTGGGCATGCCTGTGCTGAAGCACACATGTGGTCAGAGGACAGCTATGGAGCCTGTTCTGTCCTCCCATGGTGGCATCTAGAGATTCTTTCCTCCCATGGTGTCTAGAGATTCTCTCCTCCCATGGCGTCTAGAGATTCTCTCCTCCCATGGTGTCTAGAGATTGAACCTCATCAGGCTTTCATGGCAAATACCCTCATCTGCTAAGTTTTCTTGCTGGCCCAGAACTCAGTGTTTATAATTTTTAAATATGCCTATTTCTAATTATGTTTTCCCTTATTGTCACCTTTGTTTGCTATACAAAAAAGCCTTATATGATACTGACATATTTTCATCTAATACTTATATATACTTAAAATCTCCTAAAATTATAGAAATTATAATACTCATCAAACTCAGTTATCCACATATGGTCTTTTCACTGTTCTTTATTCCTTCGTGTGTCTTAGCTGCTTCAACTTGGGAGTGGAGTATTCTCCTTAGAATAGCGTATTGATAAAACTCCTCTACATAACATGAAAATACTCCCCCATTCTTCTTCTAAGGGGTAAGTTCACAGGTTGAAAATTTGGAGCACGTGTGTGTGTGTATTAACAACTTTAAACACATCCTTCCATTTTCCTTTGGCTTCTCTAACTCTGTTTGCATGTTAAATATGTTAAACAATTTTGTTAGAATATTGTGAGTACTTAAAGCACAGACGCTAAAATAACAGTACCTGGGTTCTTACAATCTGGCCTATTTCTTTTGTGGCTTATGGATGGGACTGTTATTTGTGTGTATGTATTTAGGGACTCATATGACTTTGTTATTTATTATGGGCAAAAAGAAAACCCTCTCTGATCTCCAAAAACATCTTTGTAAATTCCCTTTCTGAAATTATAAATTCGCCTCTAGTGCCTAGATCTATACACGACATTGCGACATTCCCTCAGAGGGAATCTGCTAGCAAAGCTTCCTGACAAACATTTGCCGAGAATGTTCCTGACCTCACCTCAGTGGCGGTCATGGTCCTCTGTAGGGTTTCCAGAGGTCAGCTGCCTTGCTGATCTTCATGGGTTATGCATCTTTTTCAGGAATGTCTCAAAGGGGTCCTACTTGAAAGAAGTGATACCACACTGTGACTCTCAGCTGCTTAAAAGAGAACAAGAATGGTCTCTGTCTTGTTCTTTTATCCAGCTTCAAACAAACGCGCTGTTTAAAAACAGAAATGGAGCTGATGAAGTCATCAACCGCAGGCCTCGCCCACTGCCACCCACTTATCTTCTAGTCTAGAATAAATCTCATGACAAACACTTCCTAGAAATGTTAGAAGACCATCTACCCACACCCGCAACCCCCACTTACCACCTCTGAAACCGGATTGTTGGAGTCTGATGTGAGTTAGTGGAGTATGTTCAAGGGTGTTCTGTGTTTCCCTGCTACAAATACTGAGCTTATAATGGCTAAGAGGGGGCTGTCTAAGCCGTCAACGTTATAAAGGACAGGACATCACCACAACCAAACTAATACTTAATATAAGTCTTACTTTACCACCCATGGTGACATGGGCAAGTCAATCAAAAAGCCAAAGTGCTATTTTCATAATAGAATAAAGAAGAATTGGTATATATGTATTTCTAAGTGCCATGTTTTCTGTGAATTTATTTTTAATTTCTCCTGTGAAATACTTTTTAAAATTCCTAAATCTAAAATATTTAGGACAAAAATTGCATGTATGTAAATCATTTAAAAATTAGAGTAATTCCTAGAAGAAAAGTGTGACTCAGGTGGTCCAAGGACCTGGAGTTTTGTTGTGAGTAGATGAAGGAAAGTGGAATGAGCATGCTCACAGGGGTGTGATCAGTTGATGAAGGAAAGTGGAATGAGCATGCTCACAGGGGTGTGGTCAGTTGATGAAGGAAAGTGGAATGAGCATGCTCACAGGGCAGGGTGTGGCCTGGGAGGGTTGTCCCTGTGATCTTAGTGCTGCATTTTAGAAATGAAATTTAGGTCACATTCGCCCAAGTGAGAAGAGAATAATAGCTTGTCAGTTTCGAGTGGACCTAGGAACCCATCCACAAGTGTAGTTAGCCACCTTGGCAAGAAGAGGCTCAGGAAATTGTCTCCCAAGAGCAGCACGCCAGATTCTCGTACTCTGAAGAACTTGCTCGCCAGCCACTCTGAGACTGCCCTCATTATCTGACCAGGCTGTTCGTTCTCATTTCCCAACACTGAGTTCTTCCACTGTTACTGTTCTTCGGAACAAACCCATCCCCTACTTCATCATACATGCGATGAGTTAGATTTCCCGGCTGCATAGGGATACATTTGGGAAGCAACTGGCCAGAAGATAGACAGCAACAGTGACAGCGAGGTTAGAAACACTGGGGCTTCTGTTACCTAACAGTGCATTAGTTTCTCCCCGCCCCCTTACCCCCCACTCCAGCTTTGGTGGCTTAAACTGCAAAATAAGGTCACTTTATCTTCGATATGGAAGCTTCTTGATACTTCATGTTCCTCTAGGCGTTTGTGCAGGTGCTTAGGCCGAGTGAACACACCTGTTCTTGTTTGGGGAAAGAATTTTGTCCATTTTTTTTCTTCATTTTAATATAGAAGTCCTTATTTGTGGAGGGTTCGTTTTGTTTTCCATTCTTCTTTTGGCTAAATGGAGAGCAAGTGTCAGTGACACTGCCTGAGGAACCTGGTTCAGCTTTTGAGAAGGAATACCAGATTGTACTTGCTGCCAGGCCTGACCGCCTGAGTTCAATCCCCAGACCCCACGTGGTAGAAGGAGAAATGAGTCCTGCAAATTGTCCTCTGACACTGCCCACCTCCCAAATGCTTGTGATTGAGAAGTAATGAAAAAGCATTTTAACGAAGCCAATTCAATTATAAATGAATTAATATCTAATTTAGGCATATGTTGACAAACTGTAATAGATGCCAGCTGAACCGCATCCAGACTTCCATGGAATTAACAATCTTCTAATGCGATGTGTTCTCAGACTGTCCTAAAATTACTGCCTTATTTAAGGAAACGTTGACCTTAAAGGTAAATCCTCTACTAATAAAATGCGTTGGCGTTTGTACTTGGATGCTCAGGAAGCACACGTGAAAAATGACCCCCTGAGGAAGAGTCACAGCACTCTGGGCCCTCTCAGGCTACCATGTTGTTCCTCTAACATCAGCAGTAAACAGGAGCATAAGAACTAGTTCTGTGAATGTTTTCCTCCTTGTATTTCATGAGCATAGTAGTCACAATCTTTAAAAAAAAAAAAGATTGACTTTTTCAAAAAGTTGCGTGTAGATGTCTGGATCCATGCATGGGAATGCAGACAGCTATGGAGATCAGGGGTGCCAGAGCCCCTGAAACTGAGGCTACAGCTGACTGCGAGCCACTAAATTCAGGTTCTCTGCAAGACCAGTGCGCGCTTTAACCACTGAACCATCTTTCTTGCCCCCACACTCGTCTTTTGAGTAATCAAAGTTTTAGTTTTAAAGGATAAACCAGTACCAAATCTTTTCATCAAATACGTTTCAATTAAGAGTGTGAAATCACTTCACAGGGTAGTGAAAAGAAATGAGCTGTGCCCTTACCATGTGCACAATAAATGTGCATAATTATTGCATGCAGGGAAAAGGGCAGGTTGCTGTGCTCATAATATTTCGGTTAATGTCGTCAAGCCCATGCCCATCATTCTAGATATCATTTTTACAGAAGAGTAAGTTACAGTTTCGTTTTCTATGCAGCAGCAAAAAGGATGAAAACAGGCTGAGGAAATGGTTTGATGAACAAGAGCACTTGCTACACAGTCATAAGGACCTGAGTTCAAATATCCCAGGACCCATAGAAAAAGTTGGGCATAGTTGTGCACACTTGTGACCCCAGTCCTGGTGGAGGTGACATGGAGACAGGAGGATTGCTGGGGCTTGCTGGCTGCCAGCCTAACTCCAGGCTCAGTGACAGAGAATGTTAGAAATGGACACCTGCCGGCGGTGGTGGCGCACGCCTTTAATCCCAGCACTCGGGAGGCAGAGGCAGGCGATCTCTGTGAGTTCGAGGCCCGCCTGGTCTACAAGAGCTAGTTCCAGGACAGGAACCAAAAAGCTACGGAGAAACCCTGTCTCGAAAAATNAAAAAAAAAAAAAAAAAAAAAAAAAAAAAAAAAAAAAAAAGAAATGGACACCTGATGTCATGCTTTGGCCTCCACTCAGGTGTGCACTGCTACACACATACATGTGCACACACCCCCATATGCATGCATACAAAAAATAGAAAAAATAAAACCAGGCATAGTAAGTAGATTGTCCTTCCAGGGTTTAGGAGTCCTGAAAGACTGTGTCTGTCACAAGTGGGGCTGATATACTGGTGGTCCACTCATGTGCTTTGCTGTCATTATAGTTCTCAGTTTCTTCAACTAAAATGGAAAACAATATTATATTTGTCAGGATGCACATATAATTTTGATGGTTTGGTTCAAATACACATGGAACAATCTGAAGGCAGCTTCCTTCTTCAACCAGTCCCTGCATTACTAATTTGCAACCTTTTGTTTTTCCATATGAAGTTGCTGCTGACTTCCTTAAGTAGGATTTTTCCTTGTAGTACTTTCTGTATGACTGGATTCATGGATAGGTATTGTCTAAATCTGGTTTTGTCATGGAATATCTTGTTTTCTTCATCTATGGTGATTGAAAACTTTGCTGTGTAGTAGTCTGGGCTGACATACATTGTCTCTTAGTGTCTGCAAAACATCTATCCAGGACTTTCTGGTTTTTAGAGTCTCCATTGAGAAATCAGGTGTAATTTTGATAGGCCTGCCTTTACATATTACTTGTCTTTTTTCCTTTGCAGTTCTTAGTGTTCTTTCTTTATTCTGTATGTTTACTGTTTTGATTATTATGTGATGAGGGGATATTTTTTTGGCCCTGTCTATTTGGTGTTCTGTTAACTTCTTGTACCTTCATAGGATTATCCTTCTTTAGGTTGGGAAAGTTTTCTTCTATGATTTTGTTGAATATACTTTATGTGCCTTTGAGCTAGAATTCTTCTATTCCTATTATTTTTAGGTTTGGTCTTTTCATGGTGTCCCAGATTTTCTGGATGTTTTATGTTAAGAATTTGTTGGATTTAACATTTTCTTTGACTGGTGACTATATTTACTCTATTTTATCTCAGTGCCTGAGATTCTCTCTTCCATCTCTTGCATTCTGTTGGTGATGTTTGCCTCTGTAGTTCCTGTTCACTTACCCAGAGTTTCAATTTCCAAAATCCCCTCAGTTTGTGTTTTCTTTATTGCTTCTATTTCAATTTTCAAGTCTTGAACTGTTTCCTTCACTTGTTGATTTTTTCCCTTGGCTTTCTTGGCTCTCTTTAAGGTATTTGTTGATTTCTTCCAATTTGTTTGTTTATCTTTTCCTCAATTTCTTTAAGGGAATTTTTCATTGTCTCTATCATATTCATTAAGTTATTTTTAAGGTCATTCTCTTTAGCTTCATCTGTGTTGGGATGCTAAGGTCTTGCTGTTGTAGGACCACTTGGGTTCTAGTGGTACCATATTACCCTTTATGTTGTTGACTGTATTCTTACACTGGTGTTTAACCATCTGGGTTTGAGATAATTATAGGTACAGTTGTTGATTCTTGTGATATCTTTATTGGATGGGTCTTTTGTTCCATTATTATCTGTTTCCTTTGTTGTCTTTTGACCTGAATAGCCAAGGGTTCTGGTGATTGGCTGGTCATCAGGTCCAATAGGGTTGTCTCAGCTGAGGTTTATGGGGGCTTGGGTGTCTAAATACATCATATCTTCCAGTTCTTCTGGCTGGTATGAGCCTTACTTTGTGCCTAAGAGTCTGTTCTTCCTTCTCATGTGGTTTGTACCTGTGCCTTTCCTTCCATCTGTTTACAACTAGTGTAGGTGGTGCTTGTGCCTATAGGGGCTGCTGATGTTGTAGTGGATGGTTGGCCGGCCAAGGGGAGAATGATGGATCAGTGGGTTTGGGAAGCAGGGTGGGTCTTTGAGGTTACAGGGTACAGTGGGTGGTGGTGGTAGGGTGTAGCCTGCAGGTCTTCCACTTGTTGGCCTGCAGCTGGGCCTGCCCTCCCTTGTTTCCTTATAGCATCCTTATTATTTTCAACCTTTAAAGTTAAGTCTTTCTGCTTTGGTTAGGGTACAGCAATGGCATAAATAGAGCATGCTTTGTAAAACATCCCTGGTTTTCTCAAGAAAAGTTTGCTCTTGAGATCTGAGGTGCGATGCCATGCTTTTCAAATGTCAGATTCTGTGCACATGGGTCTATTTTTAGATTCGCTGTCCTATTATTCTATTCATCCACATGTCTACTCTTGTTTTAATTATTTTGTAAGTTTAGTATTTTATATTGAGTGTTAGGAATATCCCTTTCCCTTATTTTTTTGAGAAGCATTGCTTGAAATTATTGTCTTATTTTTAATGTATAATCTAGGTTTTTTTAAATTTGACTCCCACCTTTCTTCATTATTTAGTATTCTTATGGTGATTACAGTAAATACCCAGGTTACCTTAGAAAGACTGAGAGCTTTATGATGTTGAATGCTCCTAGAGGCAGGCCTTTCACTTTGTGCAAGTCTTCATGGCTTTCAGGAGTGCTTTTGAAATATTTATAAATGTAGCACACATCTTAAGTGTTTGCTCAGAGATTCCACCTTTTCTTGCTGCTGTAGAGTCTTCTCCACTTAATCTTCTAGCTCACTGTTTTATACACCTGAAGTTTACTGATGTTTGCACAGTAACTACCTTACTAAATGTTCATAATACATT
>NW_026068101.1:565580-583149 GCF_014885135.2 Alexandromys fortis
AAAAAAAAAAAAAAAAAAAAAAAAAAAAAAAAAAAAAGAAATGGACACCTGATGTCATGCTTTGGCCTCCACTCAGGTGTGCACTGCTACACACATACATGTGCACACACCCCCATATGCATGCATACAAAAAATAGAAAAAATAAAACCAGGCATAGTAAGTAGATTGTCCTTCCAGGGTTTAGGAGTCCTGAAAGACTGTGTCTGTCACAAGTGGGGCTGATATACTGGTGGTCCACTCATGTGCTTTGCTGTCATTATAGTTCTCAGTTTCTTCAACTAAAATGGAAAACAATATTATATTTGTCAGGATGCACATATAATTTTGATGGTTTGGTTCAAATACACATGGAACAATCTGAAGGCAGCTTCCTTCTTCAACCAGTCCCTGCATTACTAATTTGCAACCTTTTGTTTTTCCATATGAAGTTGCTGCTGACTTCCTTAAGTAGGATTTTTCCTTGTAGTACTTTCTGTATGACTGGATTCATGGATAGGTATTGTCTAAATCTGGTTTTGTCATGGAATATCTTGTTTTCTTCATCTATGGTGATTGAAAACTTTGCTGTGTAGTAGTCTGGGCTGACATACATTGTCTCTTAGTGTCTGCAAAACATCTATCCAGGACTTTCTGGTTTTTAGAGTCTCCATTGAGAAATCAGGTGTAATTTTGATAGGCCTGCCTTTACATATTACTTGTCTTTTTTCCTTTGCAGTTCTTAGTGTTCTTTCTTTATTCTGTATGTTTACTGTTTTGATTATTATGTGATGAGGGGATATTTTTTTGGCCCTGTCTATTTGGTGTTCTGTTAACTTCTTGTACCTTCATAGGATTATCCTTCTTTAGGTTGGGAAAGTTTTCTTCTATGATTTTGTTGAATATACTTTATGTGCCTTTGAGCTAGAATTCTTCTATTCCTATTATTTTTAGGTTTGGTCTTTTCATGGTGTCCCAGATTTTCTGGATGTTTTATGTTAAGAATTTGTTGGATTTAACATTTTCTTTGACTGGTGACTATATTTACTCTATTTTATCTCAGTGCCTGAGATTCTCTCTTCCATCTCTTGCATTCTGTTGGTGATGTTTGCCTCTGTAGTTCCTGTTCACTTACCCAGAGTTTCAATTTCCAAAATCCCCTCAGTTTGTGTTTTCTTTATTGCTTCTATTTCAATTTTCAAGTCTTGAACTGTTTCCTTCACTTGTTGATTTTTTCCCTTGGCTTTCTTGGCTCTCTTTAAGGTATTTGTTGATTTCTTCCAATTTGTTTGTTTATCTTTTCCTCAATTTCTTTAAGGGAATTTTTCATTGTCTCTATCATATTCATTAAGTTATTTTTAAGGTCATTCTCTTTAGCTTCATCTGTGTTGGGATGCTAAGGTCTTGCTGTTGTAGGACCACTTGGGTTCTAGTGGTACCATATTACCCTTTATGTTGTTGACTGTATTCTTACACTGGTGTTTAACCATCTGGGTTTGAGATAATTATAGGTACAGTTGTTGATTCTTGTGATATCTTTATTGGATGGGTCTTTTGTTCCATTATTATCTGTTTCCTTTGTTGTCTTTTGACCTGAATAGCCAAGGGTTCTGGTGATTGGCTGGTCATCAGGTCCAATAGGGTTGTCTCAGCTGAGGTTTATGGGGGCTTGGGTGTCTAAATACATCATATCTTCCAGTTCTTCTGGCTGGTATGAGCCTTACTTTGTGCCTAAGAGTCTGTTCTTCCTTCTCATGTGGTTTGTACCTGTGCCTTTCCTTCCATCTGTTTACAACTAGTGTAGGTGGTGCTTGTGCCTATAGGGGCTGCTGATGTTGTAGTGGATGGTTGGCCGGCCAAGGGGAGAATGATGGATCAGTGGGTTTGGGAAGCAGGGTGGGTCTTTGAGGTTACAGGGTACAGTGGGTGGTGGTGGTAGGGTGTAGCCTGCAGGTCTTCCACTTGTTGGCCTGCAGCTGGGCCTGCCCTCCCTTGTTTCCTTATAGCATCCTTATTATTTTCAACCTTTAAAGTTAAGTCTTTCTGCTTTGGTTAGGGTACAGCAATGGCATAAATAGAGCATGCTTTGTAAAACATCCCTGGTTTTCTCAAGAAAAGTTTGCTCTTGAGATCTGAGGTGCGATGCCATGCTTTTCAAATGTCAGATTCTGTGCACATGGGTCTATTTTTAGATTCGCTGTCCTATTATTCTATTCATCCACATGTCTACTCTTGTTTTAATTATTTTGTAAGTTTAGTATTTTATATTGAGTGTTAGGAATATCCCTTTCCCTTATTTTTTTGAGAAGCATTGCTTGAAATTATTGTCTTATTTTTAATGTATAATCTAGGTTTTTTTAAATTTGACTCCCACCTTTCTTCATTATTTAGTATTCTTATGGTGATTACAGTAAATACCCAGGTTACCTTAGAAAGACTGAGAGCTTTATGATGTTGAATGCTCCTAGAGGCAGGCCTTTCACTTTGTGCAAGTCTTCATGGCTTTCAGGAGTGCTTTTGAAATATTTATAAATGTAGCACACATCTTAAGTGTTTGCTCAGAGATTCCACCTTTTCTTGCTGCTGTAGAGTCTTCTCCACTTAATCTTCTAGCTCACTGTTTTATACACCTGAAGTTTACTGATGTTTGCACAGTAACTACCTTACTAAATGTTCATAATACATTTTTAGCCAAATACCTTAGGTTTTCCATATGAAACTTAAATTATAATAGTTATATTTCCTTCTCTAAATTTTTGTACTTCTAAACAATTTTTATAAATTCAACACTATTAATTGCTCGTTCATTCTATGACAGATGTCCTATAAAAACTGTTTTCACGCAACCCATAAAAGTACCTCCAAAGATTGTTCTCTGCCCACCATTTCACTAATTTCTAAATAGCAAGCGAAACCCTCACCAGCTAGAAGTACCATTAGATTGGAAGTGTGTTAAGTGTATCTCATCTGCCAAATGTCAGTACTTAGCCTGCCTGCCTTAAATATACTTAGCATACTTCCACTACCGTTAGTTGGGAAAGTTCCCTATCAAGTGTTGAATATCTCATGCAATTTATTGATGGTAGTATGGTAATGTTGGTGAGTTCTTTGACATTTCTGCTCACAACACTAACTGAGGAGAGGATGGTATGGCATAGAAAAGATTCAGATAGCATTCTGGCCCTCTGTCCTATCTTAGGGTAGCTGAGTGACTACTTCTGAGGCTTAAGAGGCTGTGGATCCTCTTGAGGACTCCTTCTTCTCAGGAAGCCCAGCACCAGCTGTCCTATAAATTCCCAGAAGAATGTGCCAAGGCATAGAAATGGGGCCAAGAACATGATACATTTCTAGGCACTGAAGGGTTTTACCGCCTAAAAGGTGAGCTGGTGAACTAAGGGACACAAAACACATCAATCAACAGATTTGACTTCATAGAGAATTAAATGTTACCATGAGGAATGAAAAACAAAATACTGGATGGTACTAGAGAAACTTGATCAGGAAAGGATGTTCCAAAGACAGAGCTGAGGATTAAAGAACACATTCTGGAAAGAGGGAAAGTGTAATTCAAGGCTTGAACCAGGAGTAAAGAAGGCCCGGAATGCCTGGAACATTGGAGGGAGGGACAGTGACACAGGTGAATGACACTTGGCAGTGTGACTCCTAAGAAGGACGGAAGTAAAATTCCACATAGTGAAAAAAACTCCAATTTCAAGTGTGGTTTCTGCTGTGTTTGTTCTAGCTTGGTTTCTATTGCTATGATATGATGCTCAGACAGATAACAACTGGTTATCTTTGGCTTACACTTACAGGTCACAGTCTCCCACTGAGGGAAGGCAAGACAGGGAGTTGGACAGGGTCCCAGAGCAGGACCCATGGTGCCACCCACTGTGAGCCCTCTTAGTGCATCAGTAGTCAAGACAGTGCCCCACAGACGTGCCCCAGCCAGCATGATCTATGGACTCCTTGAATAAAAGCTCTCTCTTCCAGATGACTCTTTTATGCCAAGCTGATGATAAAAGCTAACATGCACAATACCACTATCATACTAATAAAAATTTGAAAAATTTAAGTTGAATCATATACTAAATTGGGATTGTTTCCACACTTAAACTATTGTAAGTAGACTAAATAAAGACTGTGCAGCTGAGGCCTATGAGTTAAAGTTCCCTTCTTTCCAGCTACTGTTGTTATATTGCATTCTGATGAGGGAAGGAGCCACACAGTCCAACTTTATGCATTCATTGGACTTCTCAATGAGTGGCTGTTACAGGAAGCTGAAAGAACACAACTAAAGATCTTGGCACTTTTAAAGATCACGGAGTGATTTTTCGAGATCTCATACTGGAGCTGACTCTCTCAGGGAACATGCCTAATACTAAGACTCCTACTTACCAGGTAGACCCACTATTTCCTGTCTCTGCTCTCTGACCAAGGAAGCAGGCTTTGCTGGTCAGGCTCCCAGTTCCTGACTTCTGATTGCTTAAACTGATTCAAGGAACCAGAAGGGAAATGGCCATTTACTTCTATTACTAACCAGAAGTTAGAGCATCTACTATCCTGGCTACCACTCTAATCCCCTGCAGGGGTGACCACCCTGTTTCCTTTGACTATAAACCATAGCTTCTGCTGAACCAGCTTTCACAGTCTGCTGAAGTCATAATCTCCCCAGGTTTTGGAAACTTCCCTGGTCTGATGCTCTTTAGAGGCTAGAATACACACTCAGTCCTGATATTGCTAGACTTGTGCCACAAAGTCTAGAATACACACTCAATCCTGATATTGCTAGGCTTGTGCCACAAAGTCTAGAATACACACTCAATCCTGATATTGCTAGGCTTGTGCCACAAAGTCTAGAATACACACTCAGTCCTGATATTGCTAGGCTTGTGCCACATACCACATTCACTTAAATGGCATTCATACTTTTGTGAAATGCACCTTCAACAATCCTAGACTCAGTGTAATTTTGAGTATATCCCTCATTTCTCTTAATTCTGCCTACAAAAGCCCATCTAAATAGATTCTATTATTAATTGCATTGTTTAATCTCACTTGGACTCTTTGAGAGTGTATTCTTCGTCCTCCGCCTGCCTTTGCCGAGGAGCCAAGTCTACCAAAGATTTCTAGACAGTGACATAATCCCTTTCCCACCCAAAGTACTTCTGTGCTATTCATTTTTCCTGGACAAAGTGCACTGTCTTCCAAATGCTGTTGGTTTATCCGGAACAAAAACAGAAGTCTCAAGTGAGCCACTGAATGCCGTAAAACCTGCTTAAGCTTTGATGGTTGCTTTAGCAAAGCGGTTTCAGTGAGCAGTGTATGTGTGGTAAGTGCTGCTGTGGCTAACATTTGTTTGTGGGTAGCATCCAGACATCAAGAAGAAAATTGATTACAATATGTTGTAATATTTAATCTTTTATTTTAAAAAGTAAGTGGCAGATTGTATATGATCCCAGTCCTTGCTGAAGGTCATCAGTCCCTGGCCAGCCAAGAGTACATAGTGAAACCCTATAAAACCAAACCAACAGTAGCTATCTCCAAACCAACAATAATGATTATATATGGCTGGTCCTGACTTCTGATTTTACAGTAATTTACTGCCTCAATTTCATTACTACAGAATATAAAATTTATTAAATTGTTCATGTTAAGAAAATTGTTGTAGTGGTTTGAATGAGAATGGCCACCAAAGATTCGTATGTTTGACTGTTTGGTCCTACTTAGAGGAAGGGAACTATCTGGAAAGGATTAGGAGGGGGCCGTGTTGGAGGATGTGTGTTGGAGGAGGTTCCCAGTTAGCTCTCCATGTCTGCCTGCCTACTGTCATACTCCCCACCATGACGGTCATGAATGCTAACCCTCTAAACTCAAACATAGGCCCCATATTGGCTTTCTTTTATAAGTTGCCTTGGTCATGTTTTTTTTTTTTTTTTTTCAAAATTGAAAAGTAACTAAGGCAACTTGGGAAAATCTAAACCAATTATTATTTTGATTAATTTTCTACTACAAAACAAAAGGCAGCATCTCTGTCCATATGTAGCTGTCACACTCTGGGGTCAGATGGGCATGGATCAGAATTGGAGTTTTCCACGTCCAGGCTGGGTGACCAGACTCAAGTTATGTGCGAGCTGAGTATCTTTGCTCATCTGCAAACTGGAGTCCATATTACCTCAGGAGATTGCATGAGAACCGAGAAAAGAATACACATGAAGTCCTCAGCACAGAGCCTTGCAGAAGGCTCAATAAGTGGTTGATACTATTCTAGGTGATTGTTATGAGCTTAAGAAAGCCTGTTGGTCTCCTTTATTTTATGCATGTGTCACTTCAGAGATTCAGTTGAAACTTGACTCAATTTGGGCCGATAATTGTAACGCAATTATTTATCTGCATAGAACTAGAACTAACCTTTGTTAGAATTTAACAGTGTTCTCCATGCTGGCTCTGTTTTCTTAAGGAATTATTTAGAAGTCATGTCAGTTAGTGTTTCTCTAAATCCTTAACTTTCATCAGCCAATTAATAATATCTGCTGATCTCACAAGAAATGGGACATCAAGACTAACAGGCTTCCTATTCTATAGGAGTTATAAAGTGTTTATTACATATTATTTTGAGTGTGTATTTTGTACTATATACTACACAGCACCATGTTTTAGGGATGTGCAGATAAAAAGATAAAGCTGAGTGAGCATGGGGCACATGCCTATAAGCCTAACCTGTGGGAGCCTGAGGCAGGAGGATCATCACAAATTCAAAGCTAGCAGGGTTACATAGTAAGGCCTTTTTCAAGAAAGAGAAGAGAGGATGAGGAGGAAAAGAGGGAAAGAGGAGGAGGCAGCCCCTTTCTTTGAAGTAGCTTAAGGTGTAGTTCGGTGTAGGCTGTGACTTGAGAGCCACCCTTTGACACCCCAGATTCTGAGATGTGGAAGACCCCTCCTTATGTGGTCCCGCTGTACTCAATGCTTCGGGTACTGTGTATTTCTCACGTTGTTAGCTGCTTGTCCTCTGGGCTAGACTGTGGGCGGAGGGTAAGAATTGTGTAGGAAAGATAACTAAATTGCAATGTTGGTTCTTAAAGAATGAAAAGTTGGGTGCATACAAAGAATGAGCTCCAGTATAAATTTATATGGAACAAATGCTACAAATGTAGGGAACAGTACTGCATTTCCTTGCATGGATTCCTAAGATATGGAGGAGGGCCACAGATGAGGAAAACCTACGAGCCAAGGTACACAGGCAGGTTGCTGGAGGAGCACTAAGTTCAATGGGAATGGATTCTGGGAACAGCATTGAGAAGAGCTTGGTTGCAGTTGCAGGGATTATTTATTACCTTGACCTGAAAATCTAAACAAAATGTATCGAATCACTGCCAATGGTGTAAATGATGGAGAGACAGAGAGGGAGGGAGAAGCTTCAGGAAGGGTAGTCGGAATATTTCCAGTCATACACAGAGATATCGAGGGCAAAAATAAATATGCGATGGGAGAGAATAACGCTGGAGACACCAGCAGAGGGTCAGCTCCAGAGTTCTTCCCTGGAGAGGAGGTGGGATAAAGTCTGCTTTGGGATTAAAAGTTTTACTCCAGTGAGTGCCTACTGTGTGCAGGGCCCTGATTTGTGTGTTACTCCAGTGAGTGCCTACTGTGTGCAGGGCCCTGATTTGTAGCTCAGAGCACTTTCTGTTGTTCCTGGTCCAGGTTGGCATGATGCTACATGTGAAAGTCTCCCCTCCTTTCCTATCAGGCCAATGCAGGAAAACAGACTACACCTTGACCTTTTATATAAGTTAAAGTAGGCACCGTCTCTTATAGCTACCAAGAGCCACCAGAAGATTTTGCCATTGGGAGATATGGATATTATGTGTGAGGGCAACTGGTAATAAATGTTACAAAAAGTTAGTAATGTCTGTCTTTCAAAGGCAGTAATTAAAGTTTTTTAAAAAACCTTTATGCAAGCAAGGCATAGTGGCACATGGTTTTAATCCCAGCACTTGGAAAGCAGAGGAAGGCGGATCTCTGTACATTTGGGGCCAGCCTGACCTACATAGTTGGTGCATGAACAGCAAACACTATCTAACGTAGATTATATCCTTATTAGCTCTCAGATACCTTGCTGCATAGAGACACAGAAGGTTGTGCTCAAAAACGTCAAATAAAGTGATTATTAATAAAGTGCCACAGATTCTGTTGCTGTTGACACCAAAGTCCCATTGTATGTGCTAAATTGTTTTTAGCTTCTAATATTGAGTGGAACAATCCTATCTCAAAGAGGGGGCCTGAACTTTGGAATACAAAGCTTCTCTAAAAAGGTATTTTAGAAATGGTTCCTTAGTTAAGAGTGTTTGGTGCTTTTGCAGAGGACCCAGGCTGATTGCTGGCATCGTCACTGGGTAGTTCACAGCCAGCTGTAACTCCAGCTCCAGGGACATCTGCTGGTTTTCATGGATACTAGAAGCCAAGTGTACATGCTCCCACCACTGTCCCCCCACACACAAGTGCACATAATTAAAAACAATCTTCTTAAAAGAATATGATAGGATAAATTTTCTACATAAATTACCTTCGATGAGCAGAACTTAGCTATGTGTGGATTTTATAGTCTATTCGCCAGAGGAACTGTGCTCTGAAATGAACCATTACCACATTACTAGTGAACCATCTGCAGCTGAGTGAGCAGAGCATGGTAAATGCTAAACAAATTTAATGGTCCATGTCTAGAAAAGAGAGCAGTTTAAATTCTTACAAAATTGATTTAGCCATTTAAACGTGGTACAGTATATATGGTAAGATCATATATCTTACTTGAATTCTCATCTATGGATTATTGGCCTACTCAAAGAGTTCTGAAACATGGTTTTAAGTTGGACATTTTCTGGCATATAGGTTCTGGAAAATAGGTTCTTTTAGCCTTCTTTCCTTACTCAATTATACACTCAGAAAAATGCCCAAAGTTTCACAGACACAATTGTGTTCAGTACCTACATCAAAATGCCAGACATCACCAGCTCTTCAGAATCTGTGACACCCCAATGTCTCTCCACCCCACAGATAAACTCCGAGATGATTCTCCACGTGCCTTCCACTTTTCCACACATCTTGTGAGCAGAGGCACTGAGCGCCAGTGTTCGGGGGATTCAGACGCTTATAAGCAATTTCAAGAGATGGCTTTAGAGCAAAGAACACATTTTCTAAAAGACTTGAAAACAGATGGTGTCCTATGGAACAAAAGACAGTTTTACTTATTGTCAGTAAAATATCTTTCTTCAAAGGGCAACCATGTTTACTGCCCATTATAAAAGAATTCATGTGGGGTTAGAGAGATGGCTCAGTGGTCCTCTTCCAGAGGACCTGGGTTCAATTCCCAGCACCCACATGGCAGCTTACAACTTGCTGTAAATCCAATTCCAGAGGTCTGACACCATCACACAGGCAAAACACCAATGCACTTAAAATAAAAATATTTAAAAAATTAATGTTCCTTAAACTCAGAATTCTTTATAACACAACCCTGTGTGCAGTTGTCACTTGTTTTTCATGTTACCTTGTAATTATTTTCAGAAACTGGTAAAACATCGATGGTATGTACTAAGTTCCTTTTACCCAGAATCCACCAACCAGCAGACTAACTTGTTAGATTGTAAATTAAACCCAAACCCTTCATTGCTTTTAGTAGTGATCATGGTTCTGGTATTTACTCTAAGCAGCTTCATTTGCCTGTTTGTAAACTTCACATATGAAGTGAAATTACATAGCCATAGCATGTGTTCGTCCTCATATATCCCAAAGCATATTTGTGAGATTCATTCTTCTTTTTCTCACATAAGTGTAGTTATTTCTCATAGCATTCCACTGTGTGAATAAATATTAAAAACTTGCCCCCCCCACCACTATTGGGGCTGGAGTAACGGCTCAGTGAGTTCCAGTTCTTGCTGTGAAAGCATGAGGGTCTGAATTCAGATCCTCGCACCCAAATCCAAGTCAGGTGTGGCTGTTTACACGCCCATCACCCAAGCAGGGAGTGGGGGGTGGGGAAGTGGGCAGAGACAGGAGAAATGTTGAGGCTTGCTGGCTGCCAGTCTAGCTACTAGCAGAGTGAGAGATTTGGTCCCAAAGGAATAAGGCAGAGTGACAGAGCATGACACTCAGTGTCCCTCTATGGCTTCTAGATCCAAATGTGTTTATACCACGTGTTCAACCCATAGACACAATTTTTCTCCTATTGATGGACACTGGAGTCATTCCTGGTATTGAGTATTAAAACTGTGTGATTAGTGGGCCTGGAGAGATGGCTCAGCAGGTATGAGCCCTGGCTGCTTTTTCAATTCCCAGCACCTACATGGCACCTCACTATAACTCCAGTCCCAGGGAATCAAACACAATTTTCTGGCTTCCAAGGGTCCTGCATGTATGTGTTACATAGACATACTTGCAGATAAAAGATCCATACACATAAAAATTATTGTGTTGTTGGAGAGGGGGTGACCAAGGTGTGCCATTGTGGGTGCAGAAGTCAGAGGACAACTTGTAGGAATTGGTTTTCTCTGGAAACCATGAAAGTTCCAGGAATCGAACTCAGGGTTGGAATGCAAATGTTCCCAGAATTAGAAGTTGTGTGTGTGTGTGTGCAGAGGCACCGAACTTTCTAAAGAATTTGTATTAGACTACTCTCAAGTGAGCCCTGAATGAGTTGTTTTTGCTTTTGTTTTGTTTTTAAGAACGCCGTTCTTTTATGTCACGAAGGAATGACAAGCATGGCAATGGTACACTTCACTTTACAGCTGTTTAGGAAGGAAACATTACAAGACAAATTATCAAATAAGACAATTAGAGTCACAAACATTTTATAAATTATTTTTCGATGAAAATGGCAAAATCCAATTTTCAAGGTCTGACAAATCAAGCTATTAAAATTAAGGATAATTTTAAGAATAAATAGATAAAATTAAGGATATAATTTTAACAGGAATCAAAACAATGAAAACTGTTATGAATATTCACATCTTTATATTACACAGAAATGATTTTTCCCTAAATGTTCCCAACTAAAAGAAAAAGAAAATCTGCATACTTTTCTTCCTAGTAAATAGAAACAGATAAGAAAAGTTTACTACTTTGTGATAGTTTTAATCTCTTACCAGATGAAACCAAAAAACCCCAATGAATGACACATTGTCCTTCAGAGAACCCTTCTCTAGGTAGCACATTTAGTACTCCTTTTTCTTTTTCTTTTCTTTTTTTTTTTTTTTTTTTTGGTGCTAGGGCTAGAACACAAGGCCTAGATGCTAGTGTTCTTGCGGTTTAGCTACTCTCCCAACCCCAGGAAATGTATTTCTCTTCCTATCACCCTAACAGTAAAAACTTCCTTGTCACAAGCTATCCATCAGTCTACCTTATTCCTGCTTCACCTCTGGTCTCTGGTTCACAGGTGGCATTGTTAAAGGGTGTGGGGGGAACAAGGTGTTGGAAAGAAAGCAGAGGGTGCAGTATTGAGGCACCAAGTTCACATGCCTCTCTGCCTCTGGAAATGGAAGCTGAAAGTTAAACTAAAGGGCCCACTTTCACAGATGCTTTGGGGCCACCAATTTCTTTAAAGAGTCAGAGAAGACACAGAGATTGAAGATTAATTACATCACCACCACCCTTGCAACATTTATTTTCAGGTTGAGGAAGGGAGGCAAATAAAAGTGCCTAGCTTTTGTATCAATCCACTGGTTGGGATTAAGAAAGTTTGTTCCTTGAGAGTAAGGTTTACTTTTTCACCCAGCCACTTACTTTACCATCAACAGGGTTTCTGAGTGATGAGGATGGGTGGTGGTGGTGGTGATAGTGGGTAGAAAAGGGGGGAAAAGTGTCCCCACCACCCCACCCCCCAAGGCGGAAAGGATCATACTCTGGTAGAAAGTCTTGCTCCATTACCAGTTCTGGAGATCCTTGTTTACCAGACAACAGAAAACAGTAGCTGACTGTGGTCAGTGGTCTGGTGTTTGTTCATCCACTGATGGCAACTCAAGTGGGGAAGATTCTGTAGCAGGCAACAGCCTGGAACCATGAAAGCTGCGCAAAGGGTCCGTTACTGTGGTCTCTTCAGCAGATGTTCACGGCAATATGTCTATACTGACCAATGCAGAGAAGGGTAAAGCAGCTTCCTAGTCATCTAGGTGGTAGACCAATGGCCCTGGAAAACAGTTTGTGTCCAAATGGTGCAGATGAAGAAGGTGAAATGTACAGCGTCACTTACTTGGCTAAGAACGGGTGAACTAGGCATCATGTGATACAACAAAGGCAAAGAGCAGAAAGAGGGTATGGAGATGGAGACAACCGAGTCGTGGAAGTTTCAGTCTTATAGCTGAAAAGTTTAAAAGAGAGAGGGTACAGAAATGTCGACACAAAGGCATACCCGTTTCTGTTGCTCAGTCACTAGTCCAGCAGTTAAGTCCTAGAGGACTCACGTGGGCAATGGCTAACCAGACTGGAAACCAAAGGGTCTAGGAATCTCCACAGGCTCTCTGATCTGGTGACGTCTGGCTCTAGGAGCCCCTACGTGGAAGGGGTAATACTGGAGTGGGTTTGGCCAGAGGTCCTCTTTGATAATCTGGGCGATCCTGTCACGCTCTGGATGGCTGTGGTCTGAAAGCCAGGTGAAGAAACTACACGTGACCTCCTGGTTCCCATAAATGAAGGGCTGCGGTTCATGGCCTGGGCGCCAGATGATTGGAGTGGAGAGCGATACCACTTGGCCAGTGGGTCTGACCTCGTAGTCCTTGACGATCAGAGTGTTTCTAAAGAAGGGGTTTCTTCGGAAGAAGAACTTGAACCGGCAACTTGACCTAGAGAGTCTGGACTCCTTCACCTCCAGGTTGGTTATGTATCTTAGCATTTCCGCATCTCGGCCTGTAATCATCTCGAACAGCTGCGGGTGGTTGCGAAGGGCCGTGACCCAGAAGCCGGGGATGCTCTGGATCACGTAGTTCCTGCGCTCCAGATAGTACTGCCGGAGCTGCCCATACTTGTGCTGCAGCTGCTGGAGGGCGCGGTCGGCCTGGGCATTCACCGTGTTCAGATCCAGCTGGATGGCCTCCAGGGACCTCATCTGCAGGGCCACATTCGGGAGGCGCGGCCCGGCCTCCGCATCCTCATCTGCCGGCTTCTCAGCCCCCTCCTCCCCTGCACTCCTGTCGGCCTTCTGGACCCTGGCCTTGGTCTTGGCCACGCCGTCGGGGGCAGGCCGCTTTGGCGGGAGGCCCTTGTCCGGGGCGGCTTCCGGGCCTTCGGGCGGCGGCGAGGCCGCCTCCTGCCCCAGCCCGTCGATGCCCACCGCGACGCCGGGCCCAGCATCCCCGCCGGCTCGGTCCTGGGGAGGCTCCGCCGCCGCTGCGGGCTCACCTGCATGCCGGGGCGCCACGCTGCCGTCCCCGGCCTCAGTCGGCCCTCCGAGGGAGCTCATGTCGGGAGCGCCGGACTCCAGGGCAGCCGACCGTTGGTCTGGGCAGTTGGACCCTGGGCAGTTGGGTTGTGGTGCCCTGCACGCGGCTGCTCTCGGGCGGGCACGCGTGCGAGTCTCGCGAGACCTGTGCTGCGTCCAGAACCCGCCTCCACTCCTGTCCCACGGTTTTCAGAGAAGCTGGGGAGGGTACCGCAGAATAATTTAAATATGTTTTGATCCAACGGATTGAGACCCTCATAGGTGTTCTGTAGTTGTTTGAATGTCTTGGGGGTTTTGTCTGTCTGTAGCCCAGGCCAGCCTTGAACTCTTTCACCTGCCAGGCTCAGTCTGCAGGGTGCTGGAATTAAGGCAGGCGTCACCCTGCCACTCCTGGCCACTTCTCTTGAGCGTTGGCCACATGTATCCTCGGCTCTAAATATTCTTTTTTTTTTTTTTAAGGAATCTTTCATGCATCTTACATGTGTAGTCAGTTTCAGATGTGTGCAGTATAGATCTCCCACTTGGTGTGTTGTTTGGTCTTGTGTGGGGTATACGCATGTATCTGTGAAATAGTGCCTTGCTTTTGTGTGTGCGTGTGTGATCAAAACAGGGTTTCACCCTGGTTGCCCTGAAATTCATTCACTTTGTTGGCCAGGCAGGCCTTGATCCCACAGAGATCCGCCTGTCTCTGCCTCCCGAGTGCTGGGATTAAGGGCGTGTGCCACCACCAAGCTAGTGTCTCATTCTTTAACCTAGACTGGTCTTGAACTCACAGCAATTCTCCTACCTCATCTTCACAAGTACTAAAATCAACAGTCGTGTGCTACAACACCCATTTTTCCACTACCGTGTTTCATTTCTCTTTAGAGGGTTTTGTTTTGTTTTGTTGTTGCCCTGTTTTGTTTGTTTTTTTAACTGCCTGTCCAAGATCTTTTACATTTATACCTGTCATCCATCTGGGCATGTTTATAAATGGTGTTATATGAATCTTAGTTTATTTTATCCATATAAATACCTAAGTGACCCAGCCTGTGTTTACTGAAAAGACAATTATAGTTCCATCTAAAAAGGGTTTATGTCTTTAACCATTAGTCAAATGACCTTACCTAACTTTAAGGAACCAAGGAGGTAAAACCCCATCCCACCCGCTACTCCCAGCCCCACCCCAATGCCCATCCAGTGAGACAAGAACAGGAAAAGTGTGGAGAGGACTCAGACCCTTCAGACTCTAACTTGGGTGATTTGTAAAAGACCAGCAGAGTTTTACGAAAGGCAATGCAGAGCATCACCAATAATCAATACGAAAAGACACAACAGAGAGTGCATAAGCTATGTTTTGAATGTCACGGTGCTGCCTTACTGAAATTAAGAACAAATTTGGGCAGCTTTGTGCCAATACAATTTCAAACTTAAATGAAGGATGTAACTTGATGACAATAATAACTCATTAACATGGATGACCCCTACAGACCTGGAAGCAATAAAGAAATCAGGAGTTTGGGGGAATGTCCACAAAAATCACATGAGGTTCCAGTGATTGTGTGAAAAATGCTACCTGCCTTTAAAGACACATATTTATCTTTGTATTCGTTAAACATCCAATAGGTGTTTGTTGTACACCTCCTGTGTGCCTCCAAAGGTTTATGACCATGAACAGAACAAAAACATTTTGTAGACACCAATTTCTGTCCCAACCAGTCCCACAGGTGTTCAGCCCCAAAGAAACACACAGAGACTTATATTAATTATAAACTGTTTGGCCTAGTAGCTGAGGCTTATTATTAACTAACTCTTACAACTTAAATTCTTATCTATATTTAGCCATGTGGTTTGGAACCTTTTCTCAGTGCAGCATTTTCATCTAGCTTTCTCTGCATCTGAGTGGTGACTACAGACTGAATCTTTCCACTTCCCAGAATTCTCCTACTCTGGTCATCCCACCTATACTTCCTGCCTGGCTACTGGCCAATCAGCATTTTATTAAACCAATACACATGGCAAATCTTTGCAGGGTACAAGAACATTGTCCTGCAGCACTTTACCTTTTTCCTTTTCAAAATAAGAGCTTTGAATCTAATCTCCTTTGTTTAGCTTTTTTCCTGACCATTATCAATAACAACTTACAACCAACACTCTAAACAAAGCCAGACATTCATAATTCATTTTTTGGGAATGTGGGCATAGTTTTCTGGGTTACTTTTTGCTGATTAGGGGCACTGATAATCTTATGGGGACCTAAGGAAAATTTAGGATTATGGTTAGGTCCTGACTGGAGTATTCTGTGAGCCTGGATGATCTCAACCAGCAGTCTTGAGAATGTTCTGGATGTAGAACTCAGAGGAAACTGCAACAGAGGTGCTCTGAAACATTGAATCATCTGGGCCATCTTCTCCCATGGGAGATTTTTCAGGGGGAGGTCTCCCTTGAACAAACCTTATTTTTTTAACCCAGAATGAATTCACAGCCTCTCATTTCCTGTGTAAACAAAAGCAAACCCTCTTCTCCAAAGTAACATATCTTTTGACTTAAATTTTGAAGTCAGGGCATTTAAAAATATATATGTCGGATTAATCCAGCAGCATTTTTAATCAAATGTCTTTTAGCAGCTGTTGCTCCTTCCTCATCAGTCAAACAATTAAAAAACAACAAAGTAGAATACAGAATTCAAATTCTTTTTGTATTTACCATCTTTATGTGGTTTTATTTATTTTTTTACTCTATTTCTTTTTTTTGTTTTTTTTTAAATTAATTTATTTATTTATTAAATATTTCAGTCTCTTCCCCACCTCCGCCTCCCCTTTCCCTCCCCCTCCCCCAATCCATTCCCCCTCCCTCGTCAGCCCAAAGAGCAATCAGGTCACTCTTTACACTTGGAAAGGACCTAATATATTAACATGGTCAAGAGCTTGGGGTCCTGGAATCAGAAATCCTTGCATGTGGATATTGGCTCCATTGCAGACTACCTGTAAAATTATCTTCATCTGTGGAAGTTCTGTTTATAAAATGAAAATAATAATGGTACCTCTGTAGTCCTCATAAATGACAGATAGTGAGTGTATAATATGTTGAAAATGAAGGAAAATGAAACAAAGTCTTTTCAAAGCTACTTGTTAAAATCGTCCTATAGTGTGACTAAAGGGCAGGCTTAGTCCTACAGCTTCCTTCCTTTCACCAGATCAGTCGCTGGCCTCATGGAGTTATTATGACAATAAAAGAATAAAGAACACAGCTGCAGAAGTGACTTGCATAGTGTAACTAGGTGCTTAAGAAATCGTGCCTGCTGAAGAACTCTAATACCAGGTATAGTCACTAAGTTTATCCCCAGAGGCGCTTTGGAGAAAGGAAGGGAGCTGCAGGACTAAGTGTGGCCCTTTAGTCATGCTATGGGACGATTTTAACAAGTAGCTTTGAAAGGCCTTTGCTTCATTTTCAAAATACTTATTAAGCACTTACTGTCAGTTATGAGAAGGACTACAGAGGCTAGAATAGTAATGGTTGACCAAATTAATGGAAAACCTAAAGTCCAAAATGCTCCAAAGCCCAAAACTTTTTGAGCACCAACAGAGATTCAGAATGTTTCCGATTTTAGAGCATTTCTGATTTTTGATTCAGATCAGGTACAGCGAACACCCAAACACTGGAAAACCACATCTGATCCTAAGCACTTCAGATCCAGGACACTCAGCTTACAATAAGTGGATTACTAAATAACACATGGGTGTGTGTAAAACACCCATTAAAATAATAAATTATAAAATGCTCAAGAGGAATGATCAGACAAGGCTAACTCCCTTTTTGGAAAGATCTAACTACTGGTTTGCTGGTTGCCAAACGGCTTAGGATTGTAGGTAACTTTACAGAAATGAACCTGTTTTATCAAGTAAGATACACCTTCTTCAAGAATTATACCAACAAAGAAGAATGTAGTCATATATTATATAACATTTTCTTGAGTATCCTGAACTAGATTTTTCCTAATTCTCTAGGGCAAATTTAACTTCTGTGCAAGAGATGTTATCAAGCAATGAAGTTTGTACAATGAAGCTCATTTTATACAATTAACATATACTAATATAAAGAAATAGTGCTCATGAAATTATAATCACTCTCTATTATTTTCTGTCCTACTGGTTGTAACCTAAGAAAATGATCAGTATAAAGACAACTCC
>NW_026068101.1:587334-627076 GCF_014885135.2 Alexandromys fortis
ATGTTCTGCCTTGGCGCCTGCCCATCTCCTCCTTTCAATGCTATCTAATTGGTCTTTTAAAATCAGATCAGGTTTCTCTGCTGGCCAGAGGCTTCTCTTACTAATTGCCCTCGCTCTGTTTCCTGGCTCCTGCTGGGGGCCAAGAACCCTCTCACCCCTAAGAAGGGTTTTCCGGAACCGGTCCCGGCTCCCCGTTTGCCAGGGCCCTCGCCAACCAAAGGCCTACCTCTTTGATTTAATTGTAGTGGGGCGATCTGCTCTCGGTGTTGCGCGCTGGTCCCTGCCGCCTGCGACCTCTGCTGCCGCGCTGGTCCCCTCCAGTCTCGGCGGCAGCCGTCGTTGCCTGCCTTCCCAGCTCTGTCTGCCGGCGCCTGCGCCTCCCAGCTCCGTCTGCCGGCGCGTGCGTCTCCCAGCTCCCAAAGTTGCTCACGCAGACAAGCAAATTGGAAAAGACCTTGTCAAACTTTAACCGCTGCTCGTTAGAATCACCAATGGTGGTGCCCACATTCAATACCACACCTCACAGAATGTGTCCAGGCCTCTCTTTTTCAGCTGGCAGGTCACATCCTGCTTCCTCAGTGGTCTGCGCAGGACTCTACTCTATTTCTTTTATTTTTATTTTTGGGTTTTTGAGACAGTATTTCTTTGTTTCTCTTTGGCTGTCCTAGAACTCACTCTGTAGACCAGGCTACCCTTGAACTCACAGAGATCCTCCTGCCTGTCTCCCAAGCTCTGGGATTAAAGGTGTGTGCCACCACATCTAACTATTCTCTCTCTTAAGGACTTTGTCTAACCTTTTTCTTTTTTCTTCCAAGCCTATGTATATGTTTTAACACACTGTAAACAGCTTAGAGGTTTTTTTTTTTAAAATCTGAATCTGTTTTTACTGTTTATCTCTCTTTTCTGACCACATGCCAAATGATATGGCTAGGATTAAAGCCGTGACTTTGGCAGCTGGATCCACCCCACTCCTTGTCTTCCTGGGAGTCTAGCTTCATGGGGGAGGTACTGATAGGAGCCACTTTTTTTTTAACCACAACTCAGTAGACCAGTGTTGAAATAGGAGCAGCAGGGCTGTGTCCCCAGCACCCCAGCCGCCTGCTAGCTTATGCCCGAAATAACAACACACAAACTGTATTCATTTGAATGAATTGGCCCATTTCTATCTAGCCTCTTCTAGGCTAATTCTCACACCTGGACTAGCCCATTTCTAATAATTGTTTGTAAGCACCCCAAGGTGCGCTTACCGGGAAGATTCTAGCCTACGTCCATCGTGGGTCTGAGCTTCATGCGTCTGCCTCAGAGCACAGAGCTATCGCATCTACCCGGGAGAGCTGAGCATGGCGTCTCTGCTCCCGAGAGTCTGACCTCATTTCCTCTTCCGTCCAGCATCCTATTCTGTTTACTCCTCCCACCTATGTTCTAGCCTGTCAGGGCCAGCCAAGCAGTTTCTTTATTGTTCAATGACCTTCCTCCATCAGACCAGGAAGCATGCCTACAGCTGCTCATAGTCACCATTTAAGTGTTTGGTGGCAGGGCCTCTTAAAAGAGTTGTTGAGTTTTTGCTGCTAACACTGGGTCAGGAATCCTCTCTTAAAGGAGCCATGCCTCTGCTAACCTCTAGAGAACACAGGGCTTGTATACTTTTGTAACAGTTTTGGATTTTATTCTTAGTAAACTGAGAAATCACTACAGGATTTTGAGTGGAGGACTCAAAATCTGCTTTAATTATTTTGTTTTATTTTTATTTTGGGGGTTTTCTCTGTAGCTTTGGAGCCTGTCCTGGAACTAGCTCTTGCAGATCAGGCTGGCCTCGAACTCACAGAGATATGCCTGCCTCTGCCTCCCATGTGCTGGGATTAAAGCTGTGCACCACCACCACCTGGCTCTACTTTATGTTTTCTGTGGATCACTCTGGCGCATAGGTAAAATGTAGGCTATGTGGAAGCAATGGCACACGTAGGAGGAGTCTTTCAGGAGATGAGTCCAGTCGTCAGAATGAAACATGCTTCTCCCATCAGATAGTAGCAACAGCACTGGATAGCAGATGTAGGGATACAACTAGAATGATTTTGATATTAGCTAGATAGTGGGGTATAAAAAAAAGTCAGGGATGACTCCCTAATATTTTGACCAGAGCAGCTAGTACAATGAGTTTATAGAAGAAGGCTTTGGGAGAAGTTGTGATGGAGGAGTTTATCTTTGCGGGAGCATTCTGTGCTTTGGACATCCCAGGCTGGAGGTGACTTGGGCAGTAGAGTTCTGATGCCAGTGTGCGTCATGAATTTGGAGGTTAGAGCTGAGGACATTCATATCAGAGATAATGGGCATAAGTGGTCCCGGAAGGCCTGCAGCCTCAAGTTATGAGGATGAGTAAAGGAAGCAGCAAAACTAACATAGAGACTGAGGAGTGATGGGGAGTTGGGGTGGGGGGAAGGGGGAGCCAGGAGAGTGTGGCAGCTGTGAACCAAGGATGGAAATGGAAGTGCTCAGGTGTGGGCTGCAGCTATGTCAACGAGGAGAAGCCGGAGAAGTCACAGCTGGAATTTAGAACTGAAGCATCTTTGGTGAGAGATTCTTAGTTACTTTTCAGTTGCCACACTAAGACTCCATAGCCAAAGGAACCAGAAGAAAGGATTTATGGTGGACTCACAGTTTCAGATGAGCCCATGCTCCCATGGTGCCGAGCATGGCAGTAGGCATGGTGATGAAGTAATGGCTGAGAGAGCTTCATCCTGAGCCACAAACAGGAACAACCCCCACTGACACACCTTCTCCAACAAAACCACGCCTTTTAATCTTTCCTAGGTGGTCCCACCAACTGGGTACCACATATTCAAATATATTAGCCTATGGGGGCCATTCTCATTTAAACCACCAAAGTGAGTCAAGAGTCCTCTCAATGGTTTGCTAAGAACCAGACTAGGTTTTAAAGGAATGGAAGGAAAGAAACTGGCAGCAGTGTACACTGACTTTTCTTTTGGATAATTTTGTTCCAAATGGAAACAAAGAAATGGGTCATGACGAGAACAGTCTCAGTGGAGGTGACAGTTTGGAGAAAATAGGAATAAGAAAATTAAAAGAGAAAATATAACCAATTCTTTTGAAGGTTTATTTTTTTTTTCTTCTTCAAAGAAATGGGATGACGGTTGGTAGAAAAATGGGTCAAAGAAAAATTTTCTGTTTTGATGATACAAAAAGAGGCTGGCGAGATGGCTCACTGGATAAAAGCTCTACAGAATCCTAACTGGCTCAAGCTCAGGCCCTGAAACCCTTGGGCATAGAAGAAAACCAGCTCGGGAAAGTTCTTCTCTTGCTGCTGGTGGTTGGGATCTGGGCTGTGTGTTCCAGATTCTTTGTCTTTCATCTGAAGCACTGGAAATTGGGGTACAGAGAGTTCTAAAAAGAAGTAAGACAACTTTGTTTGGAGCAGAGTGACAGTGAAAGCTACAAAGGAAGACAGTCCAGACTGATAGGAGCCCCAAAATGAGGACACTCAAGGGCCCTGATTGTCGTTTGGGGGCTTTCTCTAATGGGGCTGGAGAGAGGGATGAGTTGGTTACTAAGGGGCGTGGTTTGAATGGCTCTGGATTTTGATCAGAAGACGAGGTCATACATTTATTCTTCCTGCAGCACATGCCCTTTCCCATAGTCATGTTCAAAGCCGTGTTATTCATAGGCATAAGACAGCAAACAGGGAATGCGTCCTTAAAGAATGCTGGAAGACACAGGGCATGTGAAGGAATCGGGCTGCCAGGTGCATCACTACAAGAATGAAAGACGCATAACCCAAAGGCAAATGGAGCTCCTAGGTTACTGAACTGTCTCCTCTGTCTGTCTGCTGCACTCTGACTACTGTGGCGCACACTCTCATACATAACACATCATATGCATTCATCATACACGCAGTAACATATTTTAAAAATAAATTTGAGAAAAAGATGCATGTGTATATGCTTCTGTGGATGAACTCACAGCAAGGATCAATGGTGTAGGAGATGGAAGGAGAGTTATCGAACACATGCCTTGATAGATAGAGGAGAGAGAGAGCCCATGCCCCAGCGCAGCAGGAGTCATGGCAGCTTCACCTCCGAGAACTGTCAGGGTGACGGGGTGTGAAGATGGGTAAACAGGATAACGAGGTCCATGGAATTGTCTCCTGATTGCTTCCGTCTTCTCAGAAAAGGAAAAAGCAAGATTGTGGAGGAAGCACAAGGACAGGAGCATGTGGGGGTCTGAGGGGAGAGAAGAAACTGAGGCAGAGATTCCATGAGGATAGATGGGTGGCTGGGCTATGGGGACATGTTCAGACAGCACTGAGGCTATGAATCTGAAACTTAGCCCATCCCCATGGCTGTGAATCTGCCACAGGCAGTCTCCAGGTGCAGTGCAAGAAAGCAGGAGCAAGGATGGCAAGAATAGGATTCCAGCCGGGTGCTGGTAGCGCACGCCTTTAATCCCAGCACTCGGGAGGCAGAGGCAGGCGGATCTCTGTGAGTTCAAGACCAGCCTGGTCTACAGAGCTAGTTCCAGGACAGGCTCCAAAAGCTACAGAGAAACCCTGTCTCGAAAAACCAAAAAAAAAAAAAAAAAAGAATAGGATTCCAGCTGTCAGGACAGAGGTGCACAGAGGAGAGGGTCAGTGAAAAGGAGGCCTGAGAGCCCGGACACTGGAGGATACAAAGGTGGGCTGGAAGGGGAGAGAGAGTGGCTTGCGGGGAATTCCTCAGAACCCCACTCCTCTGACCACATTGGGCTATCCTGAGGCCAGTTGAAGTCAAGGCTATCACAGGCTGGAGGGAGTGAGCTGTGATGACAGGGTTGGAAGGAGCCAGCTGTGTGCATATTGAAATCGCTGGAGTCCAGAGGGAAGCAGGAATGAGCACAGAAGCAACCTTCTCGCTAAAGGTGACCAATGATACATACAGCAAGAATGTGCAGTGGTCTGAGTCACTATAACATCCAGAGCTATGTTGTCGAGTTAAAGTACAGGGCCACCATTTCCAGGTCAACATTCACTAGCAGGAAGGCAGACACTCAAGAATTTTATATTTCTATTGTCACAGACCCTATTATATACTACTTTATGTTCTTTAAAGAATCGAAAATACTACACATATATAATAGGCACTCAAAAATAGGAGTCATGGATCCTTCTTAAAATTAAAAACTGAAAGCTGGTAACAGTCTTGAATTGGGTGTGAAATGTCGCTTCCTTGTGGCGTTCCATCCTGCTAGCGCTGTAGGGGAGGAGCCAGAAGCTGTGGAGAAGAACAGCTGTGCCCTAGGGAAACACATTCTGTCACATTTTATCGTTGTCGCTCTTGTGTTGTTGTTAGGGTTAGCAAATAAAACTGATACAGAATTTCCAAAATGCAGTCAAAAGGGAAGAGAAGTGGCCAAAGGAGGAGAGAAATGGGCCTTGGGGAGATTTCCGCTGAGTTTCACATTCATCTGCTTGCAGAATCGCTGGCATATTTAAAGTCTCTGGGAACAGAGAAGGCATGCCTTTACAGAGGCAGAGGAGATGGAAGAAGAGTCTGTGAGCTGCACCCTGTTTTCCTTTGACTCCTCAAACACTGTTACTCGTTTCCTGTGTGTTTTGAAAGGGATCCCACAGAAGCCACTTGACTCATTCAAACAGTCTTATTTGTTCAGAACTATTGTTCTCCGGACTGGGCCACCCAGCGTAGGAACTAAGAAATGAAAAGCATGTTGGTAGGCCAGAGAAGAAAGGCGTTGCTAATCTGTTTCCCTAGGAAAGTCTATTAAACTGTTTGTAAAGGGAATGGTTACATAGAAGCCTTAAGTGCTTTCCGGATTGGCTTTATAGCTGTGGCAGAGGCTCCCACCTCTTAGAAAAATCACACAGCTCATGCAAATGTAGAAGGAAGGGGAAATGTTGCCAGGATCTAGATACTGACTTATCTTAGATAAGTTAACAGTTATGATGAACTGTTCTCGAATAGCTCAAACAGCAGTACAGCTGACTGCCTCCTGGAGATGTAAGCTACTGACGGTCTGCGGAGTCCTGCTCCAGCTGACTGGCGCCAAGGTGGCAGAGACAGATGACAGGGCTAGCCCAGGATAGCCAGGGGTAGACAAAGCCATAAGTCCCTGACTGGACCTGTGTTCTGCCCAGTACCAAGGCCCTCCCCTAGAGAGTGCAATAGAGTAGCAAAACACTAGTGTTATAGTATTCATACTACATGCGTAGTGCCCAAACATCAGCCTTGATATCAAATGTTATTTTAGAGTTCCTCAGAATTCATAAAAGTGTAACTAAATAGACTAAACAAGGAATTCTTTCAAAATAATATAAGTATACATTTAGATGACAGATTGTTTTAAGAAAACCCATAATTTTGGTTCAAGACAGCAGGCAGGGAACTATAAAAGACACTGATTGCAGTGGGGAAAGTATGAGTTTTGATTGAATATTAGATTTAAAAAGTACTTGTTTTATATGTGTGTGTGTGTGTCCCCACATGTGCATCACATTGTGTGCTTGGAGCCTGGGGAGGCCAGAAGAAGACACTGAATCCCCTGGAACTGGATTTACAGATGGTTGTAAGCAACCGAGCCAGAGCTGGGAACTGAACCCAGGTCTTCTGCAAGAGCAGTAAGTGCTCTTAACTGCTGAGCCATTTCTCCAGCCCCAGTGAATATTAGATTTTTTAAATCAAATTTTATGACTAGAGGAATGAAGGAAATGAAAGCAAATACAATAACTGGTAACACAGACACAGACACACATGCATGCACACGAGTGCATCCACACACAAAACATACAGAGCCATTTCATCCTCCTATTCCTTCTGTGTTCTGGAATGTGTGTAAACATTTGTATTAGAATGAGAGTCAGCATATAATCACCATTCTCTTTTTAAATCTATGCACCAAGCACTTTTACTAACTGAGCCATCTCACTGGCCCAAAGAAATTGTTTTGTTATTTTGGTTTTGGGTGGTCCTGGGGATTGAACCAAGGACCTTAGTTGTGCTAGGCAAGTGTACTTCCCCAGCCCTGTAAGCACCATCATATTGATAAGAGCTGGAGGAGGCAAATGGAAGAGCATCAAGGAGAGGGGAAGAACAGAGATGTGATCTGCTGGGCTTAGGCAAATGCTTTGCCTAGTTGATCCTAAGTGTCCTTCTGTATTATATGTGCTGTCTGCAAGGGGTGATATGATGATTAAATTAATGACATGCATTGCAGAGATTATGTTATCTGGCTGTGTTTGTTCCTTGTCCTAGAACCATCCTGCCATTAAGCCTCAGAGAGGGAGGAAGGATGCCTCTCAAAGGACAGGACATGACAGCAGCGACTGCCTAGTGAACGTGCTGTCCAAAACCCGGCAGCACTGCTCTCACCTGGAGTCTGTGGAAAAACACAATTTCAAGACTTCTTGGAATTCTCTAAATCGGAGCCTGCATCTTCACAAGGTCCTGGGGCAATTCACCTATATGTGAAAGCTGAAAATGCTCGGGTCTCTGATGAGGCTCAGTGGGTAAAGGTGATTGTTGCCAAGTCTGATAACCGGAATTTAATGACCCTGCCTCACATGGTGGAGGGGGAGAACCGACCCCTGTAAGTTGTACACTGACCACACTTGTGCTGTAACACACCTACCCACATGTTAAGGAAACAAAAAAAAAAAATGCAGCAAGATGCCTCCTCCCTTCTAGCCAGAGGGACTTCGTGAAGAAGATAGAAGCCAGAACGGAAACACTTATCTGATGATAAGACTTTCCTTGTCTGAGTCAAACTCCCAGAGGCAAGCTGAGGATGGACTAAGAGAAAGCCAGGAGCACAGGAGCGTCCATGCATTTCCTGCCGGAGACCTGTGCTCCCACTTGTGAGAGGAAGCAGAGCAGAGAGAGAGAGAGAGCAGCTGCAGTCTGGTGGGCAGAGGGAGCCTGAGGTGGCATCTTGGAGCTGCCCCTTGATTCTCACAGTGGGAAGATGTAGCAACCGTAACTCAGAAGCTGACTAGGAAGCCAGTACAGGGAGGGAGAGTGTAGTGATAAAGCTTCCCCAGGCCGGTGAGCATGATATTGACTGTCAGAACCCAAGAGCTGCTCTGAACTGCGAAACATCATCTGGGAAGGACCTTTGCCAGTCAAGAATTTAAGCATCAAGACCAGCAAGGCAGCTCCAAAGATCCAGATAGACACAGGGCCTTGCCATGGAGCTCAGAGTTACTGAGAACCATGCAAGTTTCTTCTCCCTTAGAGCCAGGAGATCACTAAACCATTCCCCACCCTAATACTCACACACCATAACGGAGAAAGGTGAAGAAAATAATAAAGTCCTGACCATATATCCAAGCAAGAAGAGTCTCTTAAGGAGGCTGCTACGATTACAGAACCAAGGTGAATTTTCTACAAAAGGGAGTATTTTTAAAACACACACTAATAAAAAACTTGCAGAGAACACAAGGGTAGAAACTCGATAGCAGAATGTGATTTTCTCTCTCTTACTGCATGATAGAATGTGGAAAATAAAGTGACAATATCAAACACTATAAAACAGCAAAGCAGTTGATCTTGATACACACTGGCAAGCTCCAGGAAGCTGCAGTAATTAGGAGCCATAGCCTCACACGCTCATCCCAGGACCCAGGTATGCAGGTTCAAAGACAGCCTCAGAGAGTCGGTTCCTCCTTTGCACTCTTTAGCATGAGTTCTGGGGAATCAGGCCAACAGCAGGTGTGACAATTGCCTGTTTACCCGCTGTGCCATCTCACAGGATCAAAATGTCAATTTCTTTCTGGACAATAGTGGTACACTCCTCTAATCCTAGCACTGAGAGGTAGGGACAAGTAGATCTCTGTAAGTCCTAGACAAGCCAAGGGTACATAATGGAACACACCTTCTTGCTCTGGTATGCATGTGTGTATGTATGTGCGTGTGCACGCGATCGTGAGTGTGGTGTAGATATAACAAGGCTGGGGGAAAGGCTTTAATACTGTCTTTATCTGCTTCTGTATTGTCTTGCTTGTCACAGTCCTTATCTTTGTATATTCTTCATCAAGAACGTGTTTAACAAAGCCCTGTAAGGATCCCTGTGAAGTCATTGTTACTATGTCTGAAAACTAAGTCAGAGTTTCCATTTGGCTCAATAGGAATTCCTCAGCTCTGGAAACTTGGATGTGCAGGAAAGATAAGATGGGCAATACTGGAGGATATAATTCAGTGAATGCCTTTTTTTTTTTTTTTTTTTTTTTGAATGAGAAAGCCTTGCACATCCCAAGGTAAGGAGTGGGATGTCGTGGAAAGGCAGTTTGGTTCAGGCTGGTGAGAAGTACGACCACTAAAACAAGGGCCCAAAGACTTGAGGCTGGGGTTGCCAAAGCTTTTCCAGAAGAATTATTTAGTAGAAGGTTAACACTGACTATCTACTGACATATAAGCCCCCCCCCCCCCAATACACTCTGTAAATGAGTCTCCTGAGATAACAAAATGTTGAGATGGTTTCAGAAAAGAAGAGGAATTGAGAACTCTGTGACTCTGCATGTCTACCTGGTTCCAGGGACTATGAGAACAGGTTCTCTGAAGATGAACTAATAGCCTACTTTTTCACTCGTGGGCTGCACTAGTCAGAGGATTGTGAGCAGAAGCACAGTTTCCTTGGCATGGGTCAGAGGGGCCACAAGAGAAGCTATTTCCACAGCCAGGAAAAAGACTCAGGACTGACTTCCTGGAATTGCTTCCCATTTCAGAATCAAAAATAGCTTTGAAATGCTGTGCTCTTTGGGAATTGGGGCCTATACAATCTAAGAGCATCTGTTAGTAGCTGTTAAAATTCAAATAAAGTCCAAGTAAAAGTTGCATTACACTCATCAATTTCGAGTTTAAAGCACACTCACAAAACTTGTATCGCAGTTACTGTCACAGCCTAAGACCCAAATGGAATATTCCATGGGTTTTTGCTTCCATCCCTGCTTTGAACATGAGCCACAACATTGGATTTTTTTTAAAGGTGTTTCTTCCTACCTATCTGGACTTTTCAACTGAGATTCATTTTCATATTCAAAAGATTAATGTAAACTCCACCAAACAGTTCTGCACCTTGGTTTTGATTATCCTACAGCTTTCTTAGTAGGAATGAAGCCTTTAGACTGTTAAAGTCATGAAGCCAGGATTGGGTATGTGGATTTTCCTCTTTGTCTTCATTCCAGTTTTAGTCAGTGAGATCCTTGACTTAGCTGCTGTAAGGAAGGAAACTTCATTTATTGTTTAGATGTGACTCTGTAAAGACCCTAAGATGCCCTTGAGAAGGGGAAGTGACATATGACACTAGGCTGAGCTCCACAGGTAGGTGGCATCAGCAGCTCCCCCCCCCCACACACATACACACAGGGCCCTGAACTGGCGAAACAGCACTAGGAAGCTATTTATCTTTGGAAACCATAGTCCTCATATTTTGATTTTTTTCTTCTTTTCCTTTATATGTGGAAAAATGCAATAAAATCTATAATATATTAAATACAGTAAAATCTGTAATATATTAATACAATAAAAATATGTAATGTTCCACTATAGTTTTATCTATGAAAACTAATAATAGTGGTTTTCATTTTTGCTGTTTCCTATGTGCCTAGTATACACAGTGAGTATAGTTATTATTAAGATTTATTTATATCTCTGAATAGCAACCTTTTCCCACCTGGGAATTGTAGTTGTAAATTTTAATGGCTACATGGTGGTATGTTGAGTTATAACTTATTGAACATCTTGTTTACAAGTTTTTTTTTGGCTGCTATCAATACTTTAAGAATGTTCTTATGCACCTAATTTACTTGAGTTTCTTATATGACTGTGTAAACGGAGATTGTACATTTGTTTCCTGGCTGCTCAGACCCTTAAAAATCACACAGAAACTATATTAACTACAACACTGCTTGGCCAATGACTCAGGCATATTCATAGCTAGCTCTTACATCTTAAATTAGCCATTTCTATTAGTCTGTATTGCCATGAGGCTGTGGCTTACTGGTAAGGTTCTGGCATCTTTCTCCTTTGGCAGCTACATGGTGTCTGCCTGACTCTGTCTTCTTTCTCCCTGCATTCAGTTTAGTTTTACCGCCTTTCTATATTCTGCCCTGCCATAGGCCAAAACAGCTTCTTTCTTGACCAATGGTAATAAAACACATTTATAGCATACAGAAGGGAATCCCATATCATCTCCCCTTTTCCATCTAAATATAAAGGAAGGTTTTAACTTTAAAATAGTAAAATTGCATATAACAAAACAAGTATCAGTTATAAAATTTTTGTGAGTCTAAAGTTTCATTTCTAATTTATCTTTTATCATAACCAAAGAAAACTATAACTATCTGTCTTCAACTCCATCAAAGACCTCAGAAGGATATAATATTACCTGATTAAACAGGAAGTGCATTGTAAGTAACTTCCTAAATTCTAGAATTGACAGAGACATTTTGCTGCCTGTACCCAAAGTTCTTCTGTAGCATTGGGGCACCATCTCCAGTCTACAGGCCCACAGTATCTGGCAGACTTTTCCATGAAGCTGGAAGTTTGAAAGACTGTTTCACCTGTATTGGCAGTTCATCAGTCACTTTCTTTAGTGTTCTGAGTACATCTGGCAGACTCTTTCATAAAGCAGGAAACTTAAAGGACTGTTTCACCTTCTTTTGGCAAGTTCAGCAGTTATTTTTCTATGGGTCTTGCATGTCCAGTTTATAAAGCATGCCATCAAGCAGAACAGGCAAGAGCAGTTTCTTGCCTAAATGGCTTAGCCTTGTCACATTGAAGGCAAATTCCATAATGAGTTTCTTCAATGCCCATCAACCTCTCTGAAGTAATTGGTGCCGCCAGAAGCAGACATGTCTCACTGTGGAAAAGTCTAAGTTCTTAAAACATTTTAAATGTCATATTCTATAGGTCTTTGAAGTGTTGAAGATTATCTGTCTAATTGAAATATATTTCTGTATATCTAGGAAACCTAACAAACATGACAATGACATTGATTATTATAAATGACTATCTTTACTCCATAAATGTATTATCATATTTTAAAATGAGCTTTATAAGCATAATATCTTAAGCAAGAGTAGAAATATACATTTAACAGAATTGACATTAAATCAATAAACCAGAGTCTATACCAATGTAAAGTGTTCATTTTTATATTATATCCCCTTTTTTCTTAAGAAAGAGTTTGACTTTGATGATTAGCCTCTTATAATCAGCCCCTTTAAAAATCATCATCATCATCATCATTTTGGGAATTTGGGCATTGTTTTCTCCAAACTGCTTCCTGCTGTTTGTTGGGTAAAGTATTTTTAGTGTTCAGGGAGACCTTTTGGGGGGTCTTGTTTCATCAAACTACATAAGCCTGGAAGAAATTCACAGTTCTTGTCTTCTGTGGAAATGAAAGCAGAACCTCTTTTCCAAAGTAACATATCTTTAGACTCAAATTTTGAAGTCAAGATACCTTTAAAATAAATGTGTTGGTTTAGCTTAGCAGCCCCGAGAATTAAATGTTTTTCAGCAGTTAACGCATTAACAATCAAAAAGTGAAAGAAAACACAGTAATATACATAACCCAGATTCTCTGTGTATGTTCTATGTTTATGTGGCTTATTTTTTTACTCTATTACTTTTTAATATTTATTTTATTATCTCTACCCCTTTGATCTATGACTGTCTGTACTCTTTTACATTTATTGTCTCTTTAAAGACTTTGTTTTAGTTTTTAAAATTATGTTTTTTCTATGACTGCTTATACCCATTTTCTTTTTTTTCTTAAGCCTGCATATATTTTTTAAACACACTGTGACCCATTCGAAGGTGTATTTCTGACTAAATCTGTCTTTATTGTGTATCTGTAATCTTTTTTTGATCAATGTTGTAAACTCTTAGCAGGCATGGCTAGGACCAGAGCAGTCACTTTGGCTGTTGGTTCCACCTTGCTCAACTTCCCAACATGGCAAACGTGCATTTACCACCAGTTCTGGGAGCCAAGCTGACCACCCCAACTCTTGGAAGCAGTTGACCCATGCAAGTAACCTTGGAGCATGTTGCCCACAAACCCCATTCAAGTGCTCTATAACAGGACTTCCTGAAAGAGCCAGAGCCATTTGTGCCAACAGCATGAACCAGGAAACTGTCTCTTAAAGGAGCCTTGCAGTTTTTGCTGCAAATGCTGAGTCAAAAAGCCTTCTCTTAAAGGAGTCATACCTCTGCTCAATGCCAGCAAGCAATGCCTGTCTGAAAATATGCAACTTCTAAGAAACTCCAATTGAATCCTGTTTTTGGGGGTCTAGAAGCCCCCCTCTTTTTTTAGCTTTCTATGGATGGTCTTGCTAAATGTTTGAGCACCATTTGTAAACAGAGGCTGCACATTTGTTTCCCAGCTGCCCTGATCCAAAAGCTCACACAGAAACTATACTAATTACACTACTACTTGGCCAACGGCTCAGGCATATTCATAGCTAGCTCTTACATCTTAAATTAACCTATTTCTATTGATCTGTGTATCACCATGAGGCTATGGCTTACCAGTAAGGTTCTGGTGTCTGTCTCCTTCAGCAGCTACATGGCATCTGCCTGACTCTGCCTTCTTTCTCCCTGCATTCAGTTTAGTTTTCCTGCCTGCCTATATTTTGCCCTGTCATAGGCCAAAGTAGCTTCTTTATTAGCCAATGGTAATAAGATATATTCATAGCATACAAAGGAGAATTCCACATAAGAATGACATCTTTTTATCCTTGGCCTCTTTATCTCTTAGCTTGAATATTTTTTTGAAAATCTGAGTAAGCTATTTGTTATATGCTAACTTTCTGTGTCATTATGAATATTTCTCATTTTTGTTTCTCCTATAACAATTCAGTTTCAACATTAACATAATTTTTTCTTACAGTTTTGAGCATTTATTTTTGCCTTATTAAATTGCCTTATGACAATTTCCATTGTCATAAACTTTTGAAAGATAATTGTCCATTTTGCAAGTGTTATAACTCTGGAGAGAAAGGTATCCTGACTTGTCGGGAAGTCAGGCTATACCTGAAGCTGTGAAGGGAGAGTATTCTGGATTCCTACAGCTCTGGAGGGAAAGCTATCCTGACTTGTTGGGAAGTCAGGCTATACCTACAGCCGTGAAGGGAAGGTATCCTGGATACCTACAGCTGTGAGGAGAAGGGTATCCTGCCTGTCCAGAAGTCAGGCTATACCTGAAGCTGGGGTGTGGTGGGAGATGGTCTTCCTGCGAGATGTGGCACTCCTGCTCTTCTCTGAGACAGAGTCACTACAGCTGAGCTCTGTTCAGCCCCCTAAGGGAGCCCCCTAAGGTATCTGTTTCTTCTTAGCTCCTGCCCAAGTTGTTACTTCTGCTTCGCTCTGCTAGCGGGGAAACCCCTGCAGAAATGTAGCAATCTGCTCTGGCTCTGGCAAAAGGTTATTACTTCTGTTCCACTCTTAAGGGAGTTTCCCATCAGAGATCCTGCTCCACTCCTGTGAAAGAAGAGCTTTACTCAAAACCCTTGTTTCAAGAGGTTTGTGAAACAGGGATCTAGGAGAATGGCTGCCTCTGCCAGAGTGAAGAAGGACAGCTGCCAATTGAACAGGCAGAGGAGCTTCTAAGGGGTGGAGTTTTTCCAGGGAGAAGATTTTCAGGGAGAGAATTGGTCAGATTTTGATCCACTTGGGCTTGGACAAGCTCAGATTGGCTAGATTTCATGCTCAGGGATTGGCTGGTTTTCTGCTCCAGGATTGGTTAGTTTTCCTGCTCGGGGATTGGTTCACTTCATGTTCAGAGGGAAGATTTGGCTCTGGTTTTAGGGACAAAGTATATTCCTTTCACTGGTCCTTTTTAGCCTTTGGCTCTGGTTTCAGGGTCAGGGTATGTTTCTTTGGTTCTGGTTTCAGGGCCAAAGTGCTTCTTTCACTGACTCTGGTTCCAGGGTCAATATGTGTTTCTTTTACTGGTTCTGGTTTCAGGGCTGGTGGGTTTCTTTCTCCGGCCCTGGTTTCAGGGCCAGGGTGGGTTTCTTTTGCTGGCCCTTTCACTCTATACATGTAAAGACTTCCTAAATATTTGATTGTTATTTTTCTCTTAACATGGAAAAATTTAAAGGAAACAGTTCACTCTTTAGTCCACTAAGGGCTTACTTTGATATGTGATATAAGAGCTTATCTAAATTTCCTCTTTTGTTGGTTTGTATTTAGATGTTAACCAGTTACTAGGGTATAATTAGGCTATTTCTTTTTAACATAACAGTTGTAATTACACAGAAAGGTAAATTCAATATTTCTGCTATCTTCCCACCTAAAAATTAGAAAACAGTAGAGATAAAGAGTTCCTAGTCTGCATATAAAGAGTTAAATAATAAGTCAATTTCCAAAGACTGATCCTGTTGCTAAATGTGTATTCTAAACACCTTAAAGATTGCAAATTGCTTTCAACCGCCATACTTTCCTTATCTTGAGTTGTTCCTGTTACCCTTGCCTGTGACCCTAGTTTGTTTCACCTTTCAATGGTTGATATTCTAAGCTTTTATGCCTGAATGCTCCTGTGCATTCAGCATATACCGGCCCTCTATTTCATCCCTAGCCAATGGAAGTGGAGAGGAAAGGGCTGTATCACCACTAGTTACAGGAGTTATTTTAGGAATTAAAAACAAGAATATGCAGCATGCACAAGTGTTTGGTTTTGTCTTCTGAGCTTTATAAAGATCAGCATCATACTGAGACCATAGAAACCATTGTTCTCGAAACTAAAAGGAAGTCCAGAGGATTTAAACATTTCTTGTTGAAAAATGATTTAACTTTAGGATAATTTTTTTCTCCTGAGTTCCTGCATACAAGGATGGATTGTGGGGAGAGCAATAAAGAATCAAGCTGTTTCATACAAGCCGCTTTATATGTGGGAAGAGAAAACATTACATAAGCCTGGAACAGTGTCTAACATAGACACAAAGGATGGTGGTGGTGCAGGTTTGTGCTTCCACAGGCTTGGTGGTTTCAGTATCATGAGGCAAACTGAAGCATTCAGAGCAACCTGCCAAGGTTAAAGAAAAGTTGACTTTGTTAGGGAGGATGTCAGTCTCCCCCTCCCCCTCCTGCGAGTTAGTCCATACAGAACACACCCAGACACCAGATTCTCAGCACAGAGGAGCTGTATTACCCCGAGGGGCAACCAGACTGACAAAGAGCAGCAGCAGCAAGCAGGTGTTTTTGCAGGAGTGGGTTTTTAAGGACAAGAAGGGGGAGTCTGTGCTAGGGGGAGCTGGTAAATCCTGATTGAACATGTGAGCCAAATTATGAATTTTGATTGTTGGACCTTGCATCAGTGGCCAAATAAGGGACCTTGGGGGCTAGCTTTAGGAATATAATCTAATGATTTTAGCAAGAGAGAGAAAAGGGGAGAAAAGGGCACAGTGGCCAAGCCTGTCAGTGCCGTGTTTACCACGCTCAGGCCTGTTAGGGAGCCCTTCGGGCTTTACTTGCCAAAGCTTGTTTACCACATTCTAATGTGTTAAACATTCTTGTCTAAGAATAGGAAAAGGAAGCGCATTAACTAAATCTGAATAATAAAGTATTTATATGTACCAGTTTTATATTTTCAATGTTAGTTTATGGTGCCAAAGAAATTGATGGCTCAACTATTTAAAAATAATAGCACCATGGCAACCTCAACTGAAATGGTCCAGAATTCTCTAAACCATATTGAAGGTTTTTAATATTAATTTAAAGCTCTCTGTAAGATAGGGCATGAAAAAGAATTGATTTTACCAAGTGCTCTAGTCAGATTGCTTTTGACCTTGATTTGAAATGATTTAGCTCTACTGAATGACTGCAGTGTGACCACTCTTCCTGTGTTTATTCAAATTAAACTTTTTGTAAATTCCTATTGTAGCCTATGATGCGTGCTTGTAATTCCAGGACTCAAGAGATAGAAGCAGGAGGATCAGAAATTTAGGTTGTCCTCAACTTCATAGTAGGTTTTAGGCCATCCCTGGACAAATGAGACCTTGTCTCAAAAACAGACCAACAGCAAACAAAAGAACCAGACTACTGTTAACCATCATGCAAACACGTTTTCCCCAGAACAGTAGAAATTGACGTGGATAAGCCTCAACAGCTAGTAACTTAAAGGGGGAACAGTGCTCCGGACTGTTTCTAGCTTCCAATATTAGGTCAATATTTGCCTTAATTTTCCCTCAAACTGTGGGCTGACTTTTGAGCGGCAGTTCTTGTGCTTTGCTTCAACACACTTGGGCCTGTGCTGCCAGGCAGTCTGAGGGCTGCGGAGCCGGGTGGGCTCGGGATGGAACCTTCTCTTTCCTAAGGAATGCCAAGCACAGACGTGATGAAGCACGCTTACAGAATCCAACATGCTCAATGAATTTTGTGCACATGAATATGGAGTCTCAGCATATACTGCTTGGAAATGAATGTCCAAGCCTGCTCGGTTTGCCTAATAGAATATTTGGTAAGAGCAAATAAGTTCTGACTTAATACAATTTCTTATTTCTTAATACTAGCCAATAAAATGCAACATTAAGCATATCCTTAGTTTAACATATGGCAGTAGCTCATAAAACAAATGCTATTGCATATAGATGTATGTATCCATCTCATATTTACATCTATACATTCTTTCTGTAAGAAAAAAGTGAAGCTGGAACTTCAGTGACTGACAGGTCCCGCTTTCTCATCCTTCCGTGGAAAATTCCTTTAAAGAGGTTACAGATGTAAATGTCCCAGATAGAATCCTTGACTACAGATGTCTAATTTATCCTCTACGGGAATCCTAACTTTTCTTCCCACAATACAAGTCTACCAGCATAACTTACTGCAGTAAGGACGAGCACTGGGTGGACGCTCCCCCGGGCTCACGCATGGCATGCACGCTCTGTCATTGTGTTTATCTTGCCAAACCGTAATCATTTGTCTCTCCCAACAGAGTAGAGTTCACTGGGGACAGGCAGCCTTGCTGTTTGTTTTTGTGTGCCTAGCACACACTACACAATAGGCATTTAATAACTGCTTTTATGTGTTTCACATTTGACTTGCTTCTTCTGTGGTTATTTTAAGATAAATTTTAACTGCAATGAAGAGGATAATACAACTTGTAATTTATAGTTTTTCCTTCATTTCTGAGACTCCATTCCAACCCACTGAGACCCAGCAATAAGAGATGTCCAGAGCCAAACACTGATAGGAAAAACACAAATCTCAAATCTTTTCATAGCACCTGCTACGATTGCCCAGCCTCAGAAACAAGTTTATCCTAGCCAACACTCAGAGCCCGACCTGAGTAAGGGCTAGTAAGGATGGAAAAGAAAAGAGAATGAAAAAAAATTCAGTCAAACTTGTTTGGCTGTACAAGATGGGTAACAGCCTATAGCCACCAAGATTCTGTCAGATTCCAGGATGCAAGAGAACACATGGACAAGGGGTGAGTGGGCAGGGGCATGGAGGCAGAGAGAGGTGGGAGATCTGAATGATCACCTGAACACAGTAGACATATACTTTTCTGAAAGTGTCATGCTAAATCATTCAGAAAGTTAAGATGAAGACAGAATTAAGCCTAAGACAGAGCATGAAAGGATCTCAGCAGAGTGAACACTCCCACCAAGAAGGATTGCCTGGTACCAGAATCCAGTTATACTTAACCGTGTTGTCACAGCTTCAAAGGAAAGATTCAATGTCAGTTTCCTAAAATCTCATTCTTCAGATGCCGGAAGGCTTCTTACCTAAATGAACTCAGTCCATCAAGTTAAGTAGCGGATCTAAAGTCTCTATCAGTGGTGGCACCACGGTGCGTATGCACAGGTGCATTGTTGCTTTGCTTTGCTTTGCTTTTGTTTTCCGCGACAGGGTTTCTCTGTGTAACAGCCCTGACTGTCCTGGAACTCACTTTGTAAATCAGGCTGTCCTCAACCTCAGAGATCCACCTGCCTCTGCATCCCAAGTGCTGGGATTGAAGGCGCCACCACCACCACTCCAGATGCATTATTGATAGTATTAGGGGCAGCATAAATGTCTGAATGAATAGGCTATGAGGTAGACATAATTAGCCTGTACAGTAGCCAAGCCAGAGGAAGTGGGTTGAGAGGAGGCTAGACCGAGTTTATCTTGGAACTACGACAGCAAAGACATTGTGCGGCAACAGTCATGACAGAGTTTGGAGAAATCCTTGTGCTCAGTATTTATGATGTGGGGATTAATCTTAGACTCTAGTACTATGAAGTAAAATTTTACAAAGAAAGTTTACAAATGAGCATTACAGTGCCTGGTGAGAAAGCCAGGAAGATCACGGTGGAAAAACCAATGTGACCGAGGGAATCCTCACTAGGCTCTGCACTTTTCCACTGCACAGATTCACGTAAAGGTGTTTGAACGAGAGTTATAAAAATAGCATTTAATCCCTACAAATGAATTATTTTATTTGTTAGACTCAGTGAGTTGTAGCAGAGCAAGTAAACTTCCGTTTTACGGCTTTGATTTATGTTTATTGATTAACATCGCATTCCTCTACAAGGGAGCTAAAATGATCTCACTCTGCACTTTTAGTGCTTTATTTATAACCTACCACCCAGAAGACCCCAGAAGACCCCAGCTTCCCTGGAAAGGAAGCATGTGTTATTGAGTATTTTCATCTCAGAATTGGACTTAAGTTGTGTTTTTAGTATTTCATACATTTGGAGCCGAGTATGACACATTCGGGGCAGAATAGGACATTTGGCCTGATGTATGACACATTTGGAGCTGAATGATTGGACTTCAAAGATTAAATGTATGCACATATAAACTATCTGTTAGGGCGTACGATTCTACGAAAAGGGACAGAGGCAGCTTAGCACACAAAGACGCTTGAACTGTTCTTCTGATTCATTGTTCTGTAAACTATTTTCAAAGTGGTTGCCAAGGGGAGGCACGCCCTTGCGTACAGGCACATCCACTCAGATGTGACTCCACCCTTGCTAGGTCTCGAGAAACCAGCTCTCAGTCCAGAAATCCATGGCCATCAACAGGACTGCAGCTTAAGATACATGGTCTTACAATAGAAGAACATTGTGTTCCTTGTGTTGCTGGAAAAGGATCTCTAGTAAAGTCAATCACAGAAGCCAGTCTATAGGTGACCCTGTCCTGTAGTTCCCACTGAGAAAGTAATGTAATTACTGTCAGGGAAGGAGGAAAGACCGTAGATTCATATACTTATTATACCTTGCGTTGCTCCCTACAGAACTTAAAATGATTTGTAAGAACATATTAAACATCAACAAGAGAGTGGACACTTAACAATAAGAATAAGGGCGGGGCACAAGATAGAGTCAGGAAGAAGGCCATGAGAATACAATAGGACCTCTGCTGTGGGTGGGTCAGAGTTTGGCTCTAAACAGTCCAGTAGCCTTCATCTGCTAATGCCATTAGCTCTGTTTGCCTAAGAACATTTTTAAGGGAGGTGGAGAAGTCAGCGTAAAGGATGAAAATACGAGAGTGTCTGGCCAACTCGTTTTTCATTTGGCTTCCTGTAGGAATAGATCTTAACATATTTGGAACAGAGAACATGCTGAACCATGTGTCCTTAATACGGCCTTTCTCAGTACACTTCTGAGACAGGATGTTCACAAATACCCAATGGCACTGAGTTCAAAATCTAGGCTATCTGGACTGGCCGTCAGCAGAACCCTGAAACTCTGGTGAAGCTGTTCTATCTCCTCTTTCACAGGCAACTCAAAGCTTTACCAGTTCTTGCTGCCTCCATTTCTTGCTTTGTCCTCACCCTTAAAACTGTTCTAACCTCCTTAACCACATGACTGATGCTATCTTGGTAAGGTTACAAACTACTTTTCAGTTTATATTTTACTTGGCCCCAGCAGCATTTGGAAATTGCCTACCATTTCCTTATAATACTCTGTGACTTGGTTTTCCTAGCACCACACTTTGACCCTCTTCTCTGCTCCTTCAGCCATGTGTTTCTGCTTCTCTTCTGTTGATCCATAAATGCTGATGTTCCTTTAGATACAAGTAAATGGATCCAGCAAAATCATATACTAAAACTGTGCATGAACAACAAACAAAAGACACTTGCTACTTCTGACGTCCATAGCATAGGGTTTTATGTAGTTCTTGTTAACTGAACAGCAGCAGCTGAGGTAGGTGTGGTATGTCAAGCTGGTCAACTTCTAGTCCAAACTCTTTCTGCCATCTTTCATTTTAGATCCAACAGAGTTAGGGACTACATTTCCCTGAAGTCAAGATTTCAAATGTAACTTATGCTTTCACAGTCAGTGATATTTATGTGAAATTTGAACTTGGACTTGTATTATGTGAGCCCAGGACAGCAATGCCGAGACATCCATGACTCTGGAGATAACACAGCCTGGTGGGGCTTCCTGCTGTGTCCATGTGTCTATGAATTATTTCAGTGGCAGCCTCCTGGCTCCCTACAGGGTGTGTTTCGGGAAAGTTCTAGTAATTCCTTCATGCCCTACAACCAAGCATTAAAATCCCAAAGTTGACTTCCATTGCTACGATGCTAGCACCTAAATAAAGACAAAAGGGTGTCACTTTGCCAGAGGAGCTAGAGGTCACAGTTATGGCCTCCCTTGTTCCACCTTCTCCATTCCTAGCCCTTGGACTGGAGTTTCTCAGGGTTCTGGCCACAGCTCGTGGCTGGAATACTTTCCCAGACTCGCTCATTTGAAGAGGCTGAGGGATGTGAGCTAGGAGCACTTCCGCCAAGACTCAGCAGCCTTGTGAGCAGAATTCCCCGGGAAGTATGTGGTGCTGGGGATTCCAAAGATTACTCAATGGGCAAAGGCAGAGGACAGATACACTGCAGTAACTGTTATTACGAGCCTGCTCTTTGACCTAGATGGTCCATGAGGTTTAGCAAGCAACCATCCTCTCCAGTCTTTTCGGGAGCTCTGTGGTGACAGCAGTAGCTCCCTTTCCAGAGATGAGGAATCCGGTCTCAGGTTATTGTGCAGGACTGGGGTTGTCTGGATAATCAGCTGGCAAGGGTTCAGACATGCTATTAAAATACCATTTAAACATTTACCTTTATAATAAAGTGTTGTTTGTCCACGCATACCTGAATAACGAAAGCTGTTTGGGGAATGGAGAATAGCAAAAGTGCTGTGCACTCTTTCCATTATTAATGCTAGCTTAAAAGGTTGAGATTGGCAAGCCCCACGTCAGCTTTTAATTCATTCGCTGTCTTTTCCTCCTGACTGCTTCTTCCCTTCAGCCCCTGTTTTAGAGCAGTGCTGCAGAGATGTCGGAAAGGATAATTCCCCCCAGGAAAGAGAACTGCTGTGAATTATTGATAGTGTTGGATTTCTAGAGGTTTAATTTCACCTCTTTGTTTCAGTGGAGGATATTAGCTAGATGGCGTTTTTCTATCATACGAGGAGCTCGCTTGTCCACTTTCTACAGGCAATACCGACTTGAGCTACAGAGGAGACAGGGCTGCTGGTTTCAGTTTCCTCACGCGGTGAATCCTCCACACATTCCACTCTATGGCTTTGCTTAGTGGTAGGCTAATGGGGCAGGCTTCAAACTGAGTTTCTCAGAGCCCATGGGATGCTCTTGAGATGCTCGAGGCCAGTGAACCCTGTGGTGGATGGGATTTCCGCATATACACACACATGAGTTCTTCTCTTGTATCAGAGAAAAACACTGAACCAAGAGCATCAAGTTTTCATCTAAAATGTTGGAAAAAGAGATATTTTCTGTCAAAGGCTTAAAAATCCTGAATTGACACAACAAATGCTCGAGTGTTTGTCTATCTGTCGAGGTACCAAGGGAAGTGCCCTAGGACTTTCATACGTCAGCATTGACAGTCAGGCATGGTTCTCTGCAGAGGGCAGTGTGCCTGTGACTGGGCATGCAGGGTGAACTTGCTACCCCTGCTGTGCTCTAGGAATTCTCTGAACACGGAGCAAAGACGGTCACTGTGTTTATTTCTATCCTCTATAAACTTGGTCACAAGAAACACTGGAAAATTGGAGGAGCTGTTAAAAATAAATGAAGCAATTGCAATGAGTTATCATGCTCCACAGGCTGAGAGGTGGGTCATTCCTCAGATCCCAAGGCCCCCAACACCCTTTAAGATGATAACCCATTACTTGTGCTATTTCTTAGGAGAATCCCACAGGCAAACTTTTTAAAAGCAACTTTCAAAAAGTATTTTAAAAATAAGTTTTTTTGCTTCTTTGCTATAAAATCAAAGTTGAGTCCGTACTCAGGGTTTCTGCTCGCATGCCATGGTGTAGGACCTAGAATGACCTCCCAGGAGCCATGGTCATGGGAGCCGTAGACCTGAAGAAGGCATACAGGTGATAAAGACTCATTCTTCCAATATGTTATTACCTAGTCATGACATCATTATTTAATAATAAGGCTGAGCCTGTCTCAGAACTTTCATGTTAGTGTCAGGGAGGCATATGAAAACCACATAAGCAATTACATAAATACAGCAATTTACAAATGTCATTGCCATGACACATAGTGGAGACAGGGCCCCTTCATGCCAACCCTGAGAGATCAGTAGCCTAAGTCCATTTTCAAAGGCACAGCTGGATGCTTTCCTGTTGCCAAGGCCATGAATGTGTGGCACTTACTGTATCTGATGGTTAAATATGTACCATCTGCCACAAGAATTATAGAGAATGTCATGGAAACTCCAAGAGGCCCAATGGTTGATGATTGCCTGAATGATAACACACACACACACACACACACACACACACACACACACACGCATGTGAGCGCGCACACACACACACACAAATAAAATAATAATAATAATAAAACAGCCCTGCTAATTTATTAGACAAAGAGATCTTTCCTTGGTCATTCGCTATTCAGCAGCCCTGTGTTTTATTTATTCATAATGCAAAGATGGCCTGAAGGTGCTTGGAAATCATTCATGCAAGATCATTCTGGTTTTTTCCTTCCATAAAAATTCTTTTCACAACATGTATAATCCCCATCAAATATGTAAGAAATACATTCATAATGAAACCCCTTCTGTTGCTACTGTGTCTTTGTTAAAACCAATATGATTTTGGTAATAAAATAAAAAGCCTCACAAAAATTAGTTTCATTTTTTTAAAACTCTACATAAGACACTTAGAAACACATTTAAAATACATTGCAGTGAAAAGAGGCACATGCCTATCAAGTAATGACTTGTGTCAACAGGATTTTCCAATTTGCACTATTATTTTTATTACTTGTATTTTGATCTTTCTAATGATCCTATCAAAGGGTAACATTTCTTAAATAAAAATGTCTAAAATACATGTATAAGTGAATTCACTTAGATTTATAGCAGTAGCATTAGACTTCAGTTTCTCTCAGGTGTGTAGGATCCATCCGTCCATTCAATGATCCAGTCAACATTTGTAGAGTCTACTGCACTCTATAAATGGGTAGTCTGAAGGCACCAGAGCGAAGGATCCTCGCCCTGTTGTTCACTCATCTGGGGATACTGCCCTTGCCCCTTTCTTTCTCTGCACAGTTACTGCAGCCATGCTCTAGAATGCAGTGAGTGGGGAGTGTGGCAAAGGAGCCGAGCATACGGAGCAACTTGAAATTATTCATTTAGTGTAGAAATAACTGACAAACCAGAAAAACATCACACATGGATGGTCCCTAGGTAAATCAGAGGAAACCAATGAAAACAAGAAATGTTACACCCCAGCAAAGCTCAGCAAGACACCAGCTACAGCTTTAGAGCTCACTAGAAACTCCACCTACAAAATTAAAATATAACTCAAAATAGCAAGAAAGGTCAAGCTTAACTAAGTAGGAATTTATTGAGAGGTACAGAGACCCCGAGCTAAGCAAACTGCAAACTTTGAGTGAGGCGCCTTAAAGATGTGAACAAAAGTGGTAAAATTTTTACTCTTTTTTTTTTAAAAAAATAATTCATTTTTATCTGCATTGATATTTTGCCTGCATATATTTCTGTGTGAGGGTGTCAGATCTTAGAGTTATGGACAGTTGTTAGCTAGCTGCATGTAGGTACTGGAAATCCTCTGGAAGAGCAGTCATTTTGTTCTTAACCACTGAGACATCTTTCCAGCCCGGAAGTTTTCCTCTTGATAAGATTGGTACTCAGACACACTGTGATTTGAATAAGTAGTGCCCCACAGCCCCCAGAATCATGTTTTCAAATCCAGATCTCCAGCTAGTGGCTCTATGTTGGGAAATTATGGAAACTTTAGGGTTAACTTACAGCCTACCTAAAGGAAGTAGATTCCTGGTGTGGATCCTTCTTCAGGGGCATCTTGTCCTTAGCTCCTTTCTGTCACTCTCTCTGCTTTTTGTCCATAATGTGGCAAAGAAACTCTATGCTTCTGACACCATGATGTTCTGCCCAAGTGTATGGGACCACAAGACCCTGGACTGAACCCTCCGAGGTCATGATCTGCCCAAGTGTATGGGACCACAAGACCCTGGACTGAACCCTCTGAGGTCATGATCTGCCCAAGTGTATGGGACCATGAGAGCTTGGACTGAAACCTCTGAAATCATGAACCAAAATAATTTTTTCCTCTTTTAAGTTGTTTCTATAAAATATTTTGTCACAAGTAACTAATACAGAATGTGAGTTTTCTCCCAGTGGGTGTAATATTTAAAAGGGAATGCGACAGGAATGGTTAAAATTATGCTATGATCTAGAAGACTATATATGACAACATCCAAAAGGAAAGTTATTGAAGGAGATAGGGACGTGACTGAATTAAAATGTGCTCTAAAGTTATTGTGTTGGTACTGACTTAGAGAGCAGGGATCCCAGTGCAGCCAAACAGAATGTCGAGGAAATCATCAGGAGCATGTGCAAGTCTCGAATGTGCTGGGAACTGTGTTTTAAGTGTGTGGACAAAGTTAAGCTATTCAGTAAAAAGTACTGGAGAACATGTCTAACTATGAAAAAGTAAAAGATCCTTTACATAATTCTACAGAAGCTAAAGTCACCCTTTTTAAACATCTTAATTGTGGAGAGGGGAGGCAGGGAGGCCAGTGAGTGTTGTGGGGCACAGTTCACTGCACACACGTGGAGGACAGAGGACAATTTTCAGGCATCATTTTTCTCCTTTCCAAACGTGGATGCTAGGGATTGAACCAGGTTGTCTGGCTTGACAGTAAATGCCTTTATCTACTTAGCCATCTCGCCAACCCTAAAGTTGTAAATACAAAGGATAAAACCATATTTTAAAGATGTTACATTTTGAACACGTGCATTTACTTTTACCCCTACACAAACTCCGCTTACTAGTAAAAAGGATTTTCTTGAAGGATTAAACATCTATAAAGTCTAAAAAAGGGAGAAAAAGTTACAGCAACTTTGAGAACTGGGATGAGTGAGGTAGACTTGCACATCTTTGTCAAAGAGATACTTAAGATCTAATGTGCACCCGGCCTGTCAGGGTTTCTGTTGCTGTGATAAGACACTGACCAAGGTCAAACGTGGGTGGGAAGAGTGTATTTCATCTTACAACCTGTAGTCCACCATTCAGGGGAGTCACAGCAGGAACCTGGAGGCTGGAACTGAAGTGGAAGCCATGGAGGAGTTCTGCGTACTGGCTTGCTTTTCCTGCTTTGCACGGTCTGCTTTTTTATATAACCCAGGACCTCTTACCCAGTGGTGGACCACCCACAGTGGGCTGGGCACTCTCACGTCAATCAAGAAAATACACCATAGTCCCGCCTGCAGGCCCATCTGGTGAGGGTGTTTTCTTTACTGAGGTTCTTTCTTCCCTAAATGACTAACTTGTGTCAAATTGGCATAAAACTAGCTGGCTCAAAGCCATAACCTTCAGACTCCCAGGACAGCCTGTCCAGGTCTATGCCCTGTGGGCAGGAATATTGGGTGTGTTTTTCCTGGAGAATATAATAGATCCAAGAGAAAAGGTGTTCAGAGACCAACAATCGGACTGGAAAGGGAAACCGGTTATTTGGCTCATCCTAATCAACACAGAAGCAGAACTCAGGGACAAGCTGGTAGACACGTCCGTTTTAGGTGAGGGGAGGTGGGATTCTCATACAAAAATATCTGTTAAAAATATTTTAATCTCCTCCTCATATGGGTTGTAGCTGTTGAGAAACTATTGGCCCAGATGTTGACCCCTGGCTTAGCTGGCTTTGGCCAGTTTAGCAGGACCAGCATCCAAGAAAGCGCAATGTAATCTTAAGGCCTCCCATAGCTCTGTTGTGCACCTGCTAGAGCGCAGAAAATTAGCTTAACTCCCACATTGCTGTGAACTGAATGTGGAGGCTATTTCATGTAAATGTCTCCTTACAAACAAATATATATTATTCCTTTCTGGAAAGAAAAGATGTACCTTCTTTATTTTCTAAAGAGCGGGCTAGTGGGGCTTGAAGAGATGGCTCAGAAGTTAAAGAGCTCTGGTTGTTCTCCCAAAGGTCCTGAGTTCAATTCCCAGCAACCACATGGTGGCTCACCACCATCTGTAATGAAATCTAGTGCCCTCTTCTGGCATTTGTGCAAACACTGTATACATAATAAATAAATAAATCCTTAAAAAAAAAGTAGGCTGGCAAGATGGCTTATTGGTGCAGGTGCTTGCCGTGCCTGGTAACGGGAGTTTGGGTCCCAGGATCTACGTGGTGAGAGGAAAGAACTGGCTCCCAGGGCTTGTGCTCTGACCTTCACAGCACACAGACATATGCACAAACAGATAAATCTAAAGAAGAAACTAAACTTAATGAGTATGCCTGCTTTATGCAATTTTCCCTGGGCCTTGTCCATCTGTTATCATCCCTTTGTCCTTCCTCCTCCATCATCCCCCTGAGCTGGGAGGTGGGACATAGAGGCTGCAAAGTGCCACTTACATTCCCCTCCAGGTACTGGGATGCTGCTGGAAGACTGGGCATTGTCATCACCCTCTTTGTGGGCCTCAATAGTGCAGTCTCCTAAGTGAAGGCTACACACCTTCTCTGCACAGCACAGTTTGTCTGGTTGGTATAGGAGGTGTGAAGACACCCAGCCCCAGCTGATACATCCACAATGTGGCCCATACACTGCAGGCCCAGGGAACATCTCGGAAGAAGGGGTGGAAAGTCTGTAAGGCCAGAAGATCAGGATTGTCTGTTTGCTGTGAGACAGTGTCTTCTGTATATAACAGGGCGCTGTACCCATAAAACCTCAACAGTACTTCCACCTAAACAAGACCTTCGCAGTCAACACTAGTTGACATGCTAATGTGGATAGGGGAAATCTCTCAAGGCCCCATCCCTAAATAAAGAGCAATGGGCAGCTAAAGGCAGGTGAGAGAGGAACAAGCCACTGAAAGGTTATTCAAACCCACGTGGACTACCTTCAACACTTATACATATAAGCAATACTAAATGGACTCACCAGTTCTATTTATAAATTGCAATTTATAAAGCTTAATTTTTTAATTTATAAAATTATTAAAATTTATAATAGAGAGAGGTCATAAATTTGAGGGGGAAGGATGGGAGCATGGGGGAAATTGGAGAGGAAGTAGTAAAAATGATGCGCATTCCGTTCTCATGTATGAAATTCTGTAAAACAAAATTTAAATTACTGAGAGTGTTATAAGGGCTGGCGAGATGGCCTGACAGGTAAAGGTACCTGCTGCCAATCTTAATGGCCTGAGTTCAGTCCCCAGCCCCAGTGTTGTAGGAGGAGAGACCCAACTCAGCCACATTTCCCTCTAACCCCCCCCACATGCTAAATAGTATCTCATTCTTTATTTGAATTTTTAACATAAAACTGTGAACATTTTCAGATATTTACTGGCATTAGTTATATTTATTTTTTAAGCAATCATAGTTTTTGCCCATTTTTCTATTGCATAAACATCTCATACATCAATTTAAAGTAGTCTGTACAAGAAGAATATTCCAAATAAATCTTCCATTTTACGACTTGTCCATTGAAGACTTTCTTTCTTTCAGTTATTGAAAACCTGAACCATTTTTATATATTTAGCATCCCCAGCAGCTCTTTGTTTCAATCATGCTTATCTAAAATCTGCAAATTTGCTAGCATTTTCTTAAGAATGCAGTTGAAATGCTCGTACTCTCACGGTGATCTGCCCAAGTGCATTCCAGTCTGCATGTCTCTGTGCGTCTCTCCTTTGTACAACGCACTTTGCATGTCACATGCTACCTTATAGCCACCTTTATTCTCCAAACTTCCCCAACAGACGTAAGCTCCTGAGAGAACAAATTGCATTGTAAGTAGCTGTGTATGCAATCAAGCACCTAGAATATGCCTCCTAAGTACTTAGTGAACTGGTCACCTATACCACTTGACGATGTGGTGATGGTATGTATATATGCATACATTTATACGTATGTGGATATTATGTAGATGTGGAATGTATGGGAATACGGTAACTGTCCTTTTAACTAATATACGTTTATATGAAATTTTATGACTAGTTTGTTTTTTCCAAGAGCTCATAGATCATTTTTATAAGTTGCCTTGGCCATGATGTTTAATCACAGCAAGAGAGATGTAACTAAGGATGTGAAATTTTCACTTTTAAGATTTTAATTAGATGAAGAAAAGAAACGAAATCTGTAACTATTGATGATCTAGCCTATGGGGTGGGGAAGCAAAATTGACCTCACCTAGCAAAAGTCACAAGTAAAAGCCAACTTGAGTCATTCTTTTCCCTGGTTAAGAGTCGTTTTCAGACAATCGGTTTTGCCCAGAAAATAGTTTTCAGTCCAAGCTTTAATGTAGTGTGAGATTCCGCTGCACCTCACCATACAGTGGTGGTTTCACAGCAAGGAACACCTCCAGGAATGTGAAGGACCGTTCTCTGTAACAGCTGGGCTCAGGCCATCACTGTCTCTAACAGCCTCATTCTTATAGGGGTGGGCAAGTCTCAGTTGGTAAAGTGCTTGCCTGCAGACATGAGGACTTGAGCTTCATCCCTAGAGCCCATGTGAGGAAAATGCTGATCATGGTGTTCATGCCGGCAACCCCAGGGCTGCAGAGGCAGAGACTGGGCCCACTGGCCAGCAGAGCCTACCTGGGAAATTCCAGGCCTCTTACAGACCATGTCTTAAGAAAAATAAAGTGTATGGCACCTGAGGATCAATACTCAGTTGTTCTCCAGCCTCCACATGCACACACGCGCGCGCACACACACACACACACACACACACACACACAATGCACACACGTATGTGCGCACGCACATGTACATATGGGTTTACTATATACTTGGTAATGAAAAGAATGGTGAATTAATTGCTTTGACTAATAACCACTTTGTAAAAATATTTTGAAACTTAAAAAAGCTAAGTAATAATGGCCTTGAAGTGTTTCTTTTAGGGCAGGGATAACGATCTTACTATAAAATAAGTTGCTTAAATTAATACCTTTTCTTTACCCATGTGTAACTGTATATTGTATTTTGTAGTATTCTTAGAACAGCATATACAAAGTAAGCAATTTATTTATTTTAATTAGCGTTATGTATGCAGGATAACGCCCTTCATTGTGACATTATGTGCAAATGTGCATCACAAATGTGAATCCCCTTATTAGCTCTCACGGGTCTGCTAGTGTGTGTGCTGTGCATGCTCATTTTTGTTTGCTTCTGTTTTGCAGGAAGGCCTGGCTGAGCAAGGTTGGGAGCCCTAGTTCTCGCATCGACCGGGCAGACTTTACTAATGAAAAAACCATCTCTAAACTAGACTACTCTAATTTTAGTATTCATTATTAATGGAAGAAAAATAACAATTGTAATGCTCGCATTGCAGAAGATAAGACATATTCTTAAATTTGTAGTAGTAGGATTAAAAATGGAACTTTCTGTTCTGGAAATCTCAGAATTATATGTTACTAAAATGTCTGAAATTGAAAAGAAATGTTACCCACCTATGTTTTTAGCAAGCGGAAGCCAAGTATTGTAAAATAAAATGTTGCTGTAAAATATCTGCTGTGAAGATTCAAGCGAAACCTTGTCTTACGGAGGGAGTCACTAATTTCAGAAAACATTATAGTGTATACACGTTATTCAACTAGACATAAAATAAAGTTAACTATCTAAAATTATCTTTAGATACTGTCGCCTAATAAGGTGAATTTTAATGTTATCTGAAACTAATTTACTACTAAAGTTGAGTAATCTGTATGGTTATTGAAGTCTTAGAATGGCTAAGATAAATCTGTGTGGTGATCACTGTAACCAGAAAGTAGCAGCAATAAAGAGTTAGCGTGTAAAATTCTTGTGAGATCCAGGCCTGATTCAGGGCTGAGCTGGAGCTACTTGGCGTGTTCAACCTCACTGTTCTGTGGAGTGGAGAGGCAGGCTGGGTGACAACCGCTAGAAGATCCTGCTTCAGTCTAGGAAACTTCAAGATTCATATCTACAATCCTTTGACTAAAAACACTGAGAGTCTAAATAAATCACCTAAACTTGGACTATCATTTGGGGTCTTCAAATGATAATCAGCCAACATAATATTTGAAGGAGGGGATTAGTTTCTATACCATGGAATTATAATATTGAATAGGAAAGACCTTTAATAGAAAATAGTATTTCAAATGTGCATATAATACATATGTTCTTCAATGGTTTCTTTATTGGTTTTTTTGAGATTGGGTTGCTCTGTGTTGCCCTAGGTGTTCTGGACCTTGCTCTGTAGACCAAGTTGGCCTCAAATTCGGAGAGCTACCTGCCTCTGCCTCTCAAGTGCCGGGATTAAAGATGTGTGCCACCACTGCAATTTTGTTTCTTTTTATTGTGTGTGCCTGTTCATTTGTATGTGAATGCAGAAATGCATTTACTGGGATGTGTGTAGAGGTCAGGTGACAACTTTTCATAAGTCATTTCTCTCCGTATAACTCGTATGTGGGTCCTGACCCGCCAGGATTGCGTAACAAGCACCTTTATCACTGTGATCCTGATTTTCACATATGTACAATGGAAGCCTCCATTAAAACACAATTTTATGTAGAATTGAACACATAAACAAAGTTGGTTGCTGTGTTTTATTGTTGTGGTGTTTGTTTAGCCCAGCTGGTGTGATCGAAACGGAGTGGAGGGGCCCCTCGCGCTTGGCCTCTCCTTCCTTGACTTTTGGTCTGTTTCAAATCTGTGGGAATGCAGGCTGGAAACCACCCTGCTATCCATGTGGCAGATGCCCTGCTCTCCGTAGCCTAAGGCATGGCCTTTGCCTCCAAGTCTGTATCCAGGCCTCTCCTCTACCTGCTGCGGGGTGAGAATTTAGAGACGGGAGCAGAGAGGGATGTCCGTCAGCTTGAAAAGTTTACCCCATGGATTATAATAGCATAACATATGTACATAAGACAGTGCAATGGTGGGGAATGACCTTCCAGATAACCAAAAAGAAAAGAAACGTTCCTATTATTTGAGACTATCATGATGACAAGCAGCATATTTATTGGGTAGTATAATTTTATTCTGTTCTATTTCCCTATTCTATGTTAAGGAAAGAAAACGTGATTTTGTGTTCCCTTTCTTTGGGGAGGGTTTTGATGCCGGGTGCATCTGAAGACTTTTCTTCTAAGGTTTCATATTAAGAGAGCATCATGGGTGGTGACACATGCATTTAATCCCAGCACACAGAAGGCAGATCTCTGAGTTCAAAACCAGCCCCAACTATAGAGTGAGTTCCAGTACAGCCAGGGCTACACAGAGAAACCCTGTCTTGGAAAACAAAATTGTGAGAAAGAGGGGGGGGGGAATGGAGGGAAGGACAGGGGGAGGGAGAGAGAGAGAGGCAGCATTGTGCCGTGGATGCGGACAAAGATACGAACTGGGTCTTCAGTGGGTAAAAGAGAAGCAGAAATGCCGAGACCTAGGGAGCAAAGGATTCTGTCAGACTTTGGAAATGGCCAAGAAGCTGCACTTTTCCACATGGTGAAAACCAGTGCCTTTCTTCCAGAAGTCCCTCCAGGGAGATCAGTGGGGTGCCAGAGGAACTCCAGGCCCTATCCCCTAAGTACTGCAAAGCATCTATAAGAACTGATGTATTTTAGGCAGCAGTCACGGTAACTCATAGGCACTCGAGACCAGAGAGATTGACCTGGGATGCTTTCTCACCTAAGCCTCTTATGTGTTCCTTCTGAGAAAGAATGCAGCACACATGGAAACAGACTTAGCTTCCCAGCTCTCAGACAGGTTTAGAAAGAGGAAGATAGATATATCTTTCCATTCAACGTTTTGGAATAAAGATCTGTATTTCTCTATATACATAGGAGGGTTCAGTGGTTTATAAAATGTGTATATATGAGCGAAGGTGACACTGATATTTGGCATTTTATTTATATCCTTTGGTAGTTCTTTTAACTCTTAAAATAATTACATTTTGCTGAAACAGTCTTCCCTCTGCACAAAGTAAATCATATATTAATAAATAACCTCTACTAGTTGGTAGAAATGCTATAGGTGTATATGAATGGGAAGAAAAAAGATAAATAGGATAAAGCAATATACAAATACATTATAGAAATGAGATAACACACCTTAAATTTTAATTTGTTGAATTTCATGTTTAATTTATACAAGGATTTTTAATTTATATACAATCTTCTAGACATTATAATAAGAAAGGTTTTATCAGAATTAGGCATTTTAAAAACCTAAAAAGATTTAAGAGAAAGATACTTAATTCAATGACTATCAACTGGTGCCTCAACACTCCTTATATCCACGTTCCCTGTCCTTTAAAAACCCAGAATCCCAAGCAGTGTGACTGACAAAAACTTAAGATCATTTTCATATTTATATAAAAGTTCCTATCTTTTAAAAAACTCAGTCAAGAGGCTGCTACATTAGCAATAGCTCATCATTTATGACTCTTTGGAGGATCTAGGTTTAATTCTCAGCACACACATGCTGACTCAGAACTGTCTGTAATTCCAGTTCAGAGACATTCGGGCAAAACATAATGCAGACAAAACACCCAGATGCAAAGACCAAGGAAAGCTCAGCAGGAAGCTGTTGAGAGGAGGGAGTGTGATAAAGACCTCCTCCTACCCAGTAGGAGAGACCCAAGGAACAGAAGAAAGTTCTGAGCTGATTCTATTAGGAGGGGCATGAATCTATGGCTCACTTTGCAATTAAAATCTGCATGGCTTTTTTATGATTATATGTCCCATAATTTAAAAAAAAAAAAACCCTAAAGATACTAAAAATGCCTAGCACAGTATGGATTAGGGCAGATCAGCCACTATAAGACTTTGAATACAAAAGGAAGATACTTTTCTTTTGGTAAATACCAGTCAGTTTATAAATAAACTTCCCTCATTAGATATGAATGCTAATGAAAACAAGTCTTACAAGTCACACAAAGCCCTACAGCCCAAGGTAAAAGTGCATTGTCTTTTAGAACAGCAGACGCGCATACCTCGGGAAAAGATTTGTTATTGAAAGAAAAATTTCAGGAAACATTTGTTGGTTCACTCCGCAGTACACAATGAAAATTGACCTCTGCAAGAGAAAAGCAGAAGGCCTCTGAAGAGGATGTGTACAAGCTACAGTAAAATAGATGGTTGAGAAAATTGTCTGGACTGGGTGAGTGATTGGGCTGCCTGCATTCTGTACCCCATGACCCTTTCCCAGGTCAACTCCATCCTAGCTCCCACCTAATCCTGCTGATGCTGGGAGGTCCCAGCGGACTTCTACCTCTAAGACTCAGACCACACCACTCACAACTTGTTAGTGACCCTCCTGTGGCCTGCGCAGTCTCATCTCAGCACCAGGGCTACTGCTGGTCTCTGTCCCTAACTCCAGAGGAATCCCACAAACTTGGGTATATACTCAGTCAGAAGTGGATATTAGATGTAAAGTAAAGGATAATCATGCTTCAATCCACAGACCCAGAGAGGCTAGGGAACAAGAAGGGCCCAAAGGGGACACATGAAAAGACAGAAGAAATCTCCTGAGTGGAATGGGGGTGGGTGAGACAGGAACTTGGGGGTTTGGGTTGTAGAGTGGATAGAGAGGGAGAGTATTAAAAGACATGACTGGAAAGAGGGTCCATTTTGGGGTCAGGTAGAAACCTGGTGCAAAGGAAACTTCCACAAATCTACACAGACCCCAGCTAAGACTCCCAGTGGGGCTGGAGAGATGCTTCAGCGGTTAAGTGAATGGGTTGTTCTTCCAGAGGACCTGGGTTCAATTCCCAGCACTCACAACTGTCTATAACTCCAGTTCTAGGAAATCTGGCACCCTCAAACAGACATACATGCAGGCAAAACACCAATGTACATAAAATAAATACATCTTTCAGAAAAAAGAATAGAGCCTATGTTTAGGCCCGGTGGTGATGGTGCACGCCTTTAATCCCAGCACTCAGGAGGCGGAGGCAGGCAGATCCCTATGAGTGAGGACAGCCTGGTCCACAAAACGAGTTCCAGGACAAGCTCCAAAGCTACACAGAGAAACCCTGTCTTGAAAAACAAAACAAACAAAAAAGGATAAGACTCCCAGTAATAGTGGAGAGGCAGCCTGAACTGGCCAACTCCTCTGATCACATTGGTGACTATCCCAATTGTTGTCACACAATCAGAAGAGAACCTGATGTTCTCTGATGGAAACAAATACAGAGATCCACAGCCATTGGGCAGAGCTCAGGGAACACAGTAGAAGAGACAGAGGAAGGATTGTAGGAGCCAGAGGGGTCAAGGACTTCACAAGAAAACTCACAGAAACAACTAACCCAGGCTCATAGGAGCTCATAGAGTATGAACCAACAACCAGGGAGCCTGTACGAAACTAAAAAAGAAAGAAAGGAAGGAAGGAAGAAAGAAGGAAGGAGGGAGGGAGGGAGGGAGGGAGGGAGGGAGGGAGGGAGGAAGGAAGGAAGGAAGGAAGGAAGGAAGGAAGGAAGGAAGGAAGGAGATCAGCTGAAGGCAGGACCCGGTGGCACTCCCCTTTAATGCCAGCTCTGCAGAGGCAGTGGTGGGATGTAAAGATTATACCTGAGGAACAGGCTACACACCCACTTACAGTATAGTCTAAGTCCATTGTGGAATTATTACAGCAAACAGCAAACTGTATTCCACCATGGAGCTGTGCATGCCAAACCATCTGATCATCAGAAGTTTGGGGATGGTAGGGAGACGGGACTAAACAGAAGCCAGATCATGCCATACCGTAGCTTGGAATGTTCTTGGTATCATCTTCTTGCCCTCTGTAAATGCAAGGGTCATTCCAAGTGCCCACCAGCCCTACCCAATCCAGCCTGCCCCTCTAGCATGGCAGTCATTGTTTGCTCTGTCCTTGCTTGTTCACACACAGGAGACTCTTAGTCATGGGTTACCCCAGGCTTTTCTGCTTACCTCTCACTCGTGTGTGAATGCTTTAGTAACCACAGGCATGGCTCGGCCGCTTCCTTCTGGCACTTTGTGTGCCCTACCTATTACTACATTTGCCAGTCTTCAGTGTCTCCTCAACATCTTCATTTTCCACATGGATCTCATGTATCCCCATTCACTCCCCCTAAAACAAAAGTTGAGGGGACACAGCTGGATGCTGGATGCACCAGCAACACCTATGACCACATTTAGCCATTACCAATGCTCATCAGGAAATATTAAATATGAGACCCAAGGACTTAACGTAGATGATGGAAGTCAGACCACATATTCATCACAATCAATAAGACATGACTAAGCCGGGCAGTGGTGGCGCACGCCTTTAATCCCAGCACTCTGGAGGCAGCGGCAGGTGGATCTCTGGGAGTTCGAGGCCAGCCTGGTCTACAAGAGCTAGTTCCAGGACAGGCACCAAAGCTACAGAGAAACCCTGTCTCGAAAAACTGATGGCTCTGTGAGCTGAAGTCCCCATGAGAAAACCTCACCTGTGTGAACAGCTCCACACGCTTGCTAACGCAATAGAATTTCCATGGCTGTGGACAGTTGGAATGTTACAGGCACATTACCTTTGGTTATCTTTAGCTCTGCGTTTGACCTAACATCCTTGTGACCACCAAGGAAAAATTCTTATTGGAATGCACAAACAGACCTCTTAGCTTCCACCAAACCAAAAGTTAAGAATGTCATCTGGTAAAATCTAAAATCTATAGCAGAGATTTCCCCACTTTGTGTCACTGCCCAGCCTGATGTTCCCAGTGATGTCTTTAAAAAAATACTGTGATTCCTAACTTTTGTTGCTAACATTTTGGGACACGGTATTTGGGGCAACATGAGCCGTGTTCCTGGGCTCTGGTCATCTATATTTGGCTCCAGAATAAACTGTCCCTAAATCCCTTTTGAGCAGAGAACTGTGTTGTTGCATCAATTGTGACAGGAGACATAAAGTGTCAGCATCCCCCACTGCCAACCACAGTGTGACAAACTCGAGGGTAGCTCTTTTTCGGTAAACAACTGAACAAAAATATATAAAACAGTTCTTTCCACACATTGGGCAGCAGCCAGTACAGGCCTGGGACTTCCATGACAGTTCCCTCCCTGTCTAGAATTTACCTCTAAGCAGAAACTCATATCAGAGCCATGGAAGGGGGACTTGGAACAGTGCCTGGAGATTTTGCTGAGGGCAACTGACAGAGAGGAGTCTAGGGAGTATCAGGTTGGTGGAGCTTGCAGGACAGAGCCCTGGAAAGAAAAGAGGAGGAGGAGGAGGAGGAGGAGGAGGAGGAGGAGGAGGAGGAAGAAGAAGAAGAAGAAGAAGAAGAAGAAGAAGAAGAAGAAGAAGAAGAAGAAGAAGAAGAAGAAGAAGAAGAAGAAGAAGAAGAAGAAAAAACAGCAGCAACAGCTTCAGAAAGATTCCCAGGTATTCCCTAGAGTTTTCCGTGCCTGTGAGCCACACATGTGCAGAATAAATTTCCACAAAGACGCAAGGGGAACTGTAAAAAGAGGAAAATGCAATGTTTGCACGAAGCTGGGAAAAGAGAAGTCGGAAGTAGATCGTGCTCTAGAATTGTTCTAGACCTATTACAGGAAACCCAAAAGACAGCACTGGAGGAAGCCAACTAATCTGCAAGTAACTCCTACTGGCCAAAAGAAGCGTAACACTGAATGGGGGAAGAAAAACCAGGTTCTCCATTCTTCAGTTTTAGAATACCCACTGTTGAAGTATGGAAGGAAAACCGGAAACTGTCAACCTAGTTTCTACATCTAGCAAAATTCCAAAACCAAACAAATAGACAAAACATCAATTTTCCAGATGTTCCAAATCTGGAAAAAAAATAGTTTCCAACAGATCTGCATCATAAGGAACCTACCATCCCCCAAACAACACTAAGTATAAACTCTTTGCCCCCCCCCCACAGAAAAGCATTAAAAATAGTAAACCGGGGAATGTTTTTCTCATTAAACTAAAGAAAGACCATGCTGAAGACAGCCAAGGTAAAGCACACAGGCGGATGGGCTCCAGGAACCCAAGCACTGTTGGACTGCTCCTTGCAGAGCTCCATGCTGGGGCTGAACTGGCTGCCCAGTGCTGTGCACTGCTCAGGCTGCACAAGTACAAGCAGTGCTTCTCACCCTTGGAGAGCAAATGACAGGGGTCACATGTCAATTATCCTGCATATCAGATATTTACGGTAGCAAAGTTACAGTTATGACGCAGAAATGAAATAGTTTTACAGTTGGGCCACCGTGACGTGTAGAACTGCACAGAAAGGCTGCAGCAGCAGGAGGGCTGATAATCATGCAATGTCAACACAGACTAGAATAAATTGGTGCTTTGCCAATGCTAGACTTCTAACAGGCTACAAATTAAATTTTTAGTGATGTGTCATTATGTGCTCTCTCTCTCTCTCTCTCTCTCTCTCTCTCTCTCTCTCTCTCTCTCTCTCTCTCTCTCTCTCCAGGGTCTCTCTGTGTAGCCCTGCTGACCAGGAACTCACTCTGTAGACCAGACCAGCCTCACTCAGAGCCACCTGCCTCTGCCTCCTGAGTGCTGGGATTAAAGGTGTGCACCTCCACTGCTCAGTTATATTTCTTAATTTAGCCAGAAATTACATGTGTGTGAATATTTGTCAAAATTCAAGGAATTATAGTCTCAGATGCATGTTACTCTATATAAATTTTCCCTAGAATGTACTTGAGACAGGGTCTCACCATGTGTTCTGGCTGGCCAGGGACTCTGTCTCCCAGCTCACCCTGATTTCTGCCTCTCAGGGGCCAGGATCAGAGGCGTGCAGCGCTGTTCCTGGATGAGGTTTGGCTTGGTTAGGTTTAAAATTAAGGAATTTTTTTAAAAAAGAATCTAATGAAAATTTAAAAAGGAAGACTTAACTGCTAAAGTCTCATCAGACAGCAGACTGGATGCCACTGAAGAGAACGTTAGTAAGCTAGAAATGAGTGGATGGGATTAGACACACCATTGGCGGAAGAAAAAGATGGGAAAGGGATGGTCATGGTGGGGGTGGTTCTGTGAAAATGAACCCCAGCTCCGACCTACTGGGAGAGTAGAACAGCACTTTAAACACTTGCAGGGGAACACGGGGGGATGGTGTAAACAGCAGACATCATCAATAGTGACTCAGTACAGGCCACTGCGGGAGCGAGAGTGCAAGCCAGAGAGGGCTGGGGCTGTCTTTACAAAAGGGATCGCCTTCTACCAGAACTTGTTAAGTGTGGGAGGAGAAAGAACAATGACATTCTCAGAAATGTTAAATCTGCTACTATGACCCACATATAGGTAAAAATCCAGAAAGCATCGCTGTGTACACATTTTCATCAGAACTATGCATGGGTTACTCTGTATAGATTTATGTGTATATAATTTGGTATATATATA
>NW_026068101.1:627086-639278 GCF_014885135.2 Alexandromys fortis
GTCTTAGTTAGGGTTTCTATTGCTGCAATGAAATACCATGACCAACAAAGCAAGTTGGGGAAGAAAGGGTTTACTTGAATTACACTTCCACATCATAGTTCATCATTGAAGGAAGCCAGGACAGGAACTCAAGCAGGCCAGGAGCCTGGCGATAGGAACTGATGCAGAGGCCATGGAGGGGTGATGTTTACTGGCTTGTTCCCCATAAATTGTTCAGCCTGATTTTTTTTATAGAAACCAGGACTATGAGCTAGAGATGGTGCTACCCACAATGCCTGGGCCCTCCCCCATCACTAATTAAGAAATGACCCATAGGCCTACAGTCCGATCTTAAGGAGGCTTTTCTCAGTTGATGCTCCTTTCCCACAGATCTTTCTAGCTTACGTTGTTGACATAAAAGTAGCCAGCACATATGTAGAGGAGACACACACACAGGTTCCGTGTGGCTAGAACTGCAGAAGAACTGTCTGCAACAATAAAATGCACTCTGTTTTGTAGAACAAGCTGCAGGCTGCGTCCCACCACCCAGCTCCTGGCCACCTGGCTAGCTTATGCCCCGAAATAACAACACACAAATTGTATTCTTTTAAACACTGCCTGGCCCATTAGCTCTAGCCTCTTACTGACTAACTCTCATATCTTGCTTTAACCCATATCTAGTAATCTGTGTAGCACCACGAGATGGTGACTTACCAGGAAGATACGTCCATCTTAGCTCGGAACTTCATAGCCTGACCCAGAGAGGAGAGGCATGGCGATTGCCTCACTTCCTCCCAGCATTCTGTTCTGTCTACTCCACCCACCTAAGGGCTGGCCTATCAAATGGGCCAAGGCAGTTTCTTTATTAACCAGTGAAAGTAACTCCTCCATCACTGTTTGGACTAACTTAATTTTTCATTTTAAATCATGTAAATGTAAGCAGCCATCTCTGACTACTGTTACTGTGTTGTACAATGCAGCATGGGCCGATGGCAGAGACACAGAAGGAAATCCACCAAACCACGACCTCCAGCTGGGATACTTGCTTTTCTTACCTGTAGGCTTCCAGGTTGTTTGGTAGTAAAGCATTTATCCCTTTAAAATATAAAATAACTTATTGAAAACTGTATGTTAAATCCCTAAGCCAAAATTGAAAGTAATGATTTCACTAGAATTTTTAAAAATTAAACTCTACCAGAATATAAACCCAACTAGCACTTAATCCTTCAAAGCTGAGTTTATCTCTAGCTCTTTCTTTAACAAAAACCCTTACAGTCATTTCATTTAAATTAGTAAATTGGTTTTAACTTTTTAAAAACCATTTACTGTGCCGTGTGTGTGTGTCCGTGTGTCCAGGTGTATCACAATGCACATGTAGACATTAGAGCACAGTATTGTGAAGGGCTCTCTACCATGTGGGTCCTGGACCTCAGACTCGGGTCAGCAGGTTAGTGTCAAGCATGCTTATATGCTGAGCCATCTCATATTCCAATAGTTTCCTTATAACATTATTTAATTGTGATTAATCTGATGGATTATAAGTCAGAAATGACCTTTCATCTCAAGGACATAATGGATTATTCTGAAGAAGCAAAAAAGAAAGAAAGTTAAAGTGTTGAAACTTCCAATTTATTGTCTATAGTAATTTTTACAGGAGGAGATTTGGTTTTATACAGTTTAACAAATGCATCACTAAAGTTGAAAATACAATCAGATAAATTTAAGTTGAAATGAACAAAAGATTTAACATTGGATTTTTAGGAAACAGAAAGATCAAACATCAAACCTCTTTCTTACTGGCCCTCCCCATACCGATTTGTTGGAATTTAGCAACAGTAAGGAGTCTCTTCGTGGGCCCCGTTAGGGCTTACAGTGCTCAATGTGCTATCAGCACACTTTATTTAGGCTGTAGCTTAACTCTGATTAGAAAAGGAATGTCAACACTTCAGCATTCTATTGTTTCATCAGTAGTTTAAAGGCAGAGTGGGGGAATATTTGCTCTGTTCTCAAATGTCAGCAGAGCCGTCCTGGGCAACACTTTCTGTTCTGAGCTGTCAATCCACAACATAGCACAGGAATTTAACTCAGTATGGGTGTTCCTGGGCACCACTGCCTCCCAGCATGAAGAGTCTGTGACTGTAATTTCATTCTGTTCCACACACCCTTTAAAACTAACAGTGTCACTACATTTTGTACCCGTGTGTAAAGATGAAACTTTCAGTATGTGAAATGATTTCATATATATAAACTTTGAAACATCTCCTGAAAATGTCAAATCGGATCATTTTGTTGCTAATTGTGTTTTTGCAAACCACAATGGTCATTGCTTTTCATTAGGGGACTTAAATACTGGCTATACCTGAGTAACCCACAGTTTAGAAATAAGACATTAGTAGACACATCTCGAGTAAAGTTTCAAGGCAATAAGTAGGTGATGCTATAGACTGCCATACGGATGGCATAATCGTAAGCATTGCTATGCTAATCTAGGGGTCTGAAGTTCTCTTCCCTCTAATTCTGTCCCAATTAAGACAGTCTCCTAACCAAACAGCCCTCTGTTTCCAAGGACAGAACATGCTGCCTGTATCTTAGTGAGTAGTTCCTTACCAACCTGCAGTCACTCAAACAAGCTAACATGTCTTCTATTAGAAACCTGGAATCACACCCGATCCTGCTTTCCACAGCCTCTGGTTGTTCACATACAACCCTCAAGTAGTTAGTTCTCTTGCTAGTGTATATGGCTGTGAACTGGGTCAGTCTCGTCTACCCAGTGCTGACATGACATGTTTGGCCATCAGCAAAACTTCACAGCAGGGGTCTCTCACTCATCAATGGGGGGGCATAGGCCATTGCAATCAGTGTTTATCTCCTGGTATTCTAAGAAGTTTAAGGAAACAATTCATAAAAACCGCTTAAAAAGCTAGTGTTAAGGCAGCTTAGCCTGAATGGAGAATGGTACTAGGGATTTGGTTTTGCATGTGGATTCTGTCTTGTTTCTAGAATTCATTGTGGAAGGATTATATAAACTAAAAATTACAGTCAAATAGCAAACAAAGCTCTGATTCCCTTAGCTGGGCAAGACCTCGGCTCTGGAATAAAGACTCAGATGATTCTGAGTGAGAGTAGGCGGCAGAGTGAACTGTCTCACTGTCTTTTGTGCCTTGCCTTCTCCTCCAGATCTCTGGTTGCTTGAATACAGCTCCCCGGTGACACCAGTATGCAGAGCTGAGACATGAGGCCAACCAGAACAGCTCCTTAAGGAAGCACAGGTTATAGATCTGTACCCCATTTGTCAATTGACTTACTTGTTTTTTTGGTATCTAGTTTCTTCTTCTATATATTTTGGAAATCAGCCTGCTTTCAGATGTGGGGTTGGTGAAGATCATTTCCCATCCTGTAGGCTGTCATTTTGTCCTATCAACAGTAAACTGTGCCCTTTACCTTACAGAAGCTTTTCGGCTTCAGGAGGTCCCATTTATTAGTTGTTGTTCCTGGTCTGTGCTACTGGTGTTCTATTCAGGAAGTTGTCTCCTGTGGCAATGCTTTCAAGACTATTCCCCACTTTCTCTTCTATCAGGTTCAGTGTATCTGGATTTATGTTGAGTTCTTTGACCCACTTGGATTTGAGATTTGTGCTGGGTGATAGATATGGATCTATTTGCATTCTTCTACATGCTAACATCCAGTTAAGTCATCATCCTTAGCCATCAGAGAAATGCAAATCCATCTTATACCTGTCCAAATGTGGTGCTGGAGAATTGTCTGTATTCTGTCAATCATATTTTAAATAAACGCTGATTGGCCAGGCAGGAAGTATAGGTGGGTCAACCAGGCAGGAAGTAGAGGCAGGGCAATGAGAACAGGAGAATTCTAGGAAGGAGGAAGCCCATTCCTCTGCAGTCCTGCCCAGACCACAGAAGAAGCAAGATGTAATCTACCCTGCCGAGGAAGGTATCAAGCCATGTGGCTAACATAGATAAGAATAATGGGTTAATATAAGCTACAAGAGCTAATAAGTAGCCTGAGCTAATGGGCCAACCAGTTTTATAACTTATGGAGATCTCTGTGTGATTTTTCTTTGGGGCTTGCTGGCTGTGGGGTACCAGGTGGGACAGAAACCCCAACAAGCAGGCCCCTCATGTTACACAAATGGCTAAGGTAAACAACACTAATGATGGAGAGGATGTGGAGCAAGGGGAACACTTCTCCACGGCTGATGGAAGTACAAACTTGTCACTGCTACTTTGAGAATCAATAAGACAGTTTCTCAGAAAATTGGGAATTGATCTAGCTGAAGAGCCAGCTATACTACTCTTGGGCATACACCCAAAGGATGCTCAATCATAGCACAAAGACACTTGCTCAACTATGTTCATAGCAGCTTTACTCCTAATAGCCAGAACCTGAAAACAACCTAAATATCCATGAACCAAAGATTGGATAAATAAAATGTGGTACAATTATACAATGAAATATTACTCAGCTATAACCTAACGATGACACCAGGAAATTTGAAAGGCACATGAATGAAACTAGAAAAAAAATTCTTGAGTGAAGTAACACAGACCCAGAAAAACAATCGTGGTATGAATTCACTCATAAGGGGATATTAGCTATAAAGGATAACCATGCTACAATCTACAGACCCAGAGAAAATAGGTAACAAGGGGGCCCACAGGGTGAGGTATGGATCTCCCTGGAAAGAGGAAATAGAAGAGATCTCCTGGTTAAAATGGGGGCAGGTGGGCATAGGAACTTGAGAGTTGGGTTGTGGGATGGATAGAGGAGGGAGAGTACTGAGAGATGACTGGAAAAGAGGGATGCGTAGCCTGAATTGGCCACCCTCTGAGATCAGATTGGTGACTTCTCCCGTTGTCACTGGAGAGCCTGCATCCAGATAAAGGTGACTGCTAGAAGCAGATTCAGAGACCAAAGGTCAAACATTGGGCCAAGCTCAGGGATTCCTGCTGAGGAAAGGAAGGAGGGATTGTAGGAGCCAGAGGAGTCAGGGACATTGCAGAAAAACCTATGGAAATAGCTAGCCTGGCTCATGAGAACTCAGAGTCTGAACCAACAACCAGGGAGCCTGCAAGGGACCGACCTAGGCTCTTTGCACATATGTGACATTTGTATAGCTTGATCTATTTGTGGGAGTCCTGACCATGGGAGCAGTGGCTGTCCCTGGTGCTTTTGACTCCTTGGACCCTATTCCTCAGGCTGGATTGCTGTGCCCAGCCTGAATCCAGGAGGAGGTGCTTAGTCTTCTGTCAGCTTGATGTGCCATGCTTTGCCGATGCCCATGGGAGGCCTGTCCCTTTCTGAGTTAATATGGAGGAGGAATGGAGTGAGGGTGGTGTGGAACAGAGATGGGGGGAGGGAAGAGAGGGGAGGCTATGATTGGTCAGAATGTAAAATAAATAAAGAACTAAAATTTTAGAAAACAAAGTACAGGGTCATGGTGTGTGCCATCCCTGAGCACTGGTATGGAGTACATACTATTAGCACAGTCAGAGTCCAGTGCTGACAAGTTTATTAGGAAGTCTGTCCCCACTGGACGAAAGCAGGCAGGGGTTAGTATGTATCTCAGCTGGTGCTTGCCTTTTGTGCTCACAGCTTGTGTTCAATCCCAGCATGGCATCAGACTGGGTGTGGTGCAGACCATGGGAGGTCAAGGCAGGAGCATCAAGGCCGCGAGAGACCGTATCTAAGAAACAAGCAAGAAAAAAAATGTGGGTGCTAGAGAAGGAGATCCAATTTCCTTACAGCCCGACTGAGGCTAAAATAAGTTCCTTTTCCCAGATAAGGTGGTAAGTGTGCAGATCCGCAGAGTAACACTGGAATGAGGACGTCTGACTGGGTGGAAGGATCTGATCTGGAGATGTGCGGCCCTTCCTGGGAGTGTGAGTTCATGGCAGAAGAAAGAGGCTGAATAACCCAACCAGCCAAGAGAAAGGGCACAGACTGGGGGAAGAGAAAGAGCGTCTTCTCCCTACCACCAAGGACTTAGGTATATAGTAACGAAAACTCCTTGAGAAGAATTCACAAGTAGGGAAATACCAGAGGGCTAGAAGATTCAGGAAATAACCACTGAGATCAGTACTATGCCGGGAGCTAAGCTCAGCAGGGACGCAAGAGACCCTCCAGGCTCCCACAGCACTGTTTGATGAGAGCAGCTGGTGGGAAGCAACGAGGGAGCCCTTACTATTTTCCAGGCAGCACGCAGGGGCCACCATGCCACCTGAAAATGCTGGAGGAGAGATCTACAGTTGGTATCGATACCTAGAAGACATTGTTCAAAACACCCAGCCTGAAACTACTATGCCGAATGAGGAGTGAGGAGGCAGATTAAAGAACCAGAGCAAGGTTTGCGTTGTGTCTGCATTTCTGTTCAGGGGCAGGAGGTGCACTGCATCTAAGCAAAACAAACCTAAACTTTCCCAGAGAAAGTAAAAATGAAAGGTTTGGAAAGAGCAGTAGTCATGGGTCGTCCCATAAATCTCAAATGACCAAATAGGAACAAAAGTGACAAAAACATAGTTTGTGCCACAACTCTACGCATTAGGACTGAAATAAAACTATATGCCCTCCCTGTAGTTCAGGTAATCTCAGCGTTCAATAGGGAAGAAATATGCTTAGGATTGTTATATTTCTCTGCTCTGCTTATCCAAACTAATGACACCCATACTGAAGCTAAAGCAAAAGTCTAAAATGAGTTACTTGGTCCTCTCTTCTATACAACTCAGGCTCGTGTTTAGAGAGAGAAGTACATGCCTGGAATAGATTCTATTGGGAGGAGACTGTCCTCAGCCTTACAAACATTCTTACAAACATTCTTACAAAGATGATATCTAGTTTAAAGTGAAATTAATGACAAACCCAGCAAACACCTAGAACCTAAATGATGAACAATGAGCAAATGTTAGCTTTGCAGGGCAGTTGCCTGACAAAGTACACATTGACAGACATGGTATTTCATCTGTGGCGAGCCTTCCCTGTGAAACTCCTCCCAGGACAATGACTTACATCAGATTGAGTAAAGGGGACTATGGACCCAAGCAAAGGCAGGTTCTGTTCTACTGTGCTGTCATCCCAGGCAAAGTGTGGCCATCTTCAGCAGTTCAGCTGGGCCGGCTCACAAAAGAGGATCACAGCATTTCCCGCTAAATATCGACATTCTATCATAGAAAAAAGGGATGGAGAGAGTCATGGGACCGGAATGGAGCATTAAGCCTCTCTCTCCTCCCAACTAGTTACATACACAATTCTGCCCTAGTTGCTCATGGTCTGGGGAAGGGTCAGAGTATATAGGCTGGAAAGGACTAGGAAGGATGGATGTGTAGTAGGAGAGGGGGTCTGTTTTTGGTTCTAGACACCCTGCTAGCTTACACTGGAAATAATAACACAGAAACTGTATTCATTTAAACACTGCCTGGCCCATTATATCTAGCCTCTTTTTGGCCAACTCTCACATCCTGATCTAACCCATTTCCACCAATCTGTGTATCACCATGAGGTTGTGGCTTACTGAGAAAGATTCTAACCAGCATCAGTCTCAGGAAGGAGCTTCATGGCATCTGCCTGCCCGTCCTCCTTCCCAGCATTCAGTTTGGTCTACTCCACCTATCTAAGTTTTGCCCTATCAAAAGGCCAAGGCAGTTTCTTTATTCAACCAATGAAAGCAACACATAAACAGAAGGACCTCCTACACCATGTCCCCTTTTCTGTTTAAACAAAAAGAAAGGTTTTCACTTTAACATATTAAAATTGTATATAACAAGTATCAAGCAAGAATTACAGTTACAACATTTATATCTATTTTATTTTTTATCATAACAAAGGAAAACTATATCTATTCTTCAACTCTATCAAAGACTTCAGAAGGATATAATATTACCTAAGTAAACAGAAAGTACATTATAAGCAACTTCCAAAACTCTAGAAATGACAGAGACATCTCACTTCCTGAATAGTCACCCAAAGTTTTCTGTACCGTTGGGGCATCAATGTTCAGCCTACAGGCCCATAGTATCCAGCAGACATTTCCATGAAGCAGGAAATTTAAAAGACAGTTCAGTCACTTTCTATGTCCTGCAGAATGTCTCACAGACTCTTCCATGAAGCAGGAACCCTGAAAGATCATCTCACCTTTAGGCAAGTTCAGCAGTCCTCTCTCTGCAGATTCTTCATGTCCAGTTTATGCAATAGTCCAGGCAAGAGCAGTTTCTTGCCCAAATGGCCAACCAACTCCATAAGAAGCCTCTTTGATGCCCATCTTCCTTTTGAAGTAGCTGGTGCTGCCAGGAGCAGATGCGTCTCATGACAAACTTTTCATTGTCATGAAAAGCCCTAAGTTATTAAAACATCTTAAATGCCATATTCTCTAGTCTTTGAAAGATATGAAGAATGCCTATCTTTACTGAAATATATATCTATGTATCTAGAAAATCGAACTAATATGACTATAAGCTTGACTATTATTGATGATTATCCATTAATAACCCATATTTCCTAATTATACATTACATTTTTAAATGAACTACACAATCACAATACCTTAATCAAGATCAGAAATACATATACATATAACAAGATTGACCTTAAATTTATATCAATAAAGCAAAATCCATACCAATGCAAATTATTCATATCTATATCATATCCCCCTTTAAATATAAAAGAACATTTATGAACAATATTTGGGAATATGGGCGTAGTTTTTTCTCTCCAAACTGCTTTGTGCTGTATGGGAGCACTGTTAATCAGGTCTTTCATGGTGTATCCTTTATGCTAGGGTCATCTCAGTCGGCAGTTGAGCAAAGTAAGTTTTTGAGGGTGTTTACAGCAACCTTTCAGGAGGGCATGGAGTATCACACCATACTGGTATAGAAGCAATCCATAGGGTCTCATCCTCTGTGAAAAAAAATAGGAACTCTTTTCCAAAGCACCATATCCTTAGACCCTAATTTTGAAGTCAAGATACCTTTATAATATAGATGATATGTTAGCTTAGCAGCACACATAATAAAACATATCTCTCTCTGTACAGTCAAAAAATTAAAGAAAACACAATAATACACAGAATCCAGACTCTGTGAATTTTCCATTTTTATGTGGCTTATTTTTCTTTATTTTTTTTTTAAATCTATGACTATCTGTACTCTGTCTCTTTAAAGACTTTACCCCCCCCTTTTTAAGCATTAACTTTATGACTTTATATACTCTTTTTCTTTTCTCTCCCAAGCCTACATACTTTATCTAATAATATGACCCATTTAGAGGCCTTTTATGTCTGAATCTGTCCTATTGCATTGTCTTTAATTCTCTATTGTCTTGAAGAGCTTTTAAAATGGTAAGCTCTTAAGAATCTAAGCTGAGACAATCCCAGGTCAAATACAGGTACTACCTGCTTGCCCTGCCCAGTCCAACATGGAGGAGCCGCTTGTGCCTCCGAGCTGTGCACACTGCATCGCTAGCATGGATGGCTCCGTCTAGGTGGCCATGTGGAAATCATCATCCAGCTGGGTAGACACAGCTTCCAGCCTTCTTCCACATAGCTGCTCCAGCCTGGAACCCCTCACCCATCTCTCCGAAAGTGTAATAAACTCATTCTTTTCCCCAGGGTGAAGTTTGGTGAAATTATAACTCGGTTTGTCCATCTTTGGGACCTTGGGGAGAGGGGGTAGATGTTGCTTCCATCTCCCTCAGGAAAAGAGTTTTAGCAACAATTTCACAAAGCTCTTTCCCATGGAACTATTTCCTGAACTCTGCTCAGACAGGCAGGGTAAATGATGGCACCCAGTGGACAGGAAAGCCAAAGAGACTCAGAGGGATCAGATTTGCCAAGGGTTTCAGGAATAACAAACAAGAAAAGCCATCTGCATTAGCATTTCCAGCAGGGGAGAGCAGACCCTCCTCCACCGCATCTGCTGACAGAGCTTCCCGCCTACTTGACCATCACAGACCCAGAAGGAGCAAGGACTGTCTGTGATGCCTCCCCATCCCCCCATAGCTATTTTTTGAGTGACAGAAAGTGTTGAAATACCATGACTTCTTTCTAATGCCCTTCTTCCCTTAATATATAAGAAAAGTTACTAAGATTTCTTTCCCTGAATCTAGTAGACAACTATTAAATCCTCGTTGGTTGGCAGAGAAAGCAACAAAAAGGGAAACTTAAGTCAGGCTTGCCTCGGCTTATTATAAGAGGATTAAAGTCACGGCGAGTTTCCGAACTCTAGAGAAGCTTGTGCATGCTGCAGCTATTAACTTCAGCCTGAAACGCAAATTCCATTACAATTCCGTAAAGGAGGAGGGGCAGGCTAGAATATTTAGTTTTATACTTTTATAGACTCATGATCGTTTAGCTTATCGGACTATTCTCAAGACAATGACATTGACCTAGGAGGTTTCAGAGGTAAACTGAACTATTAATCAAGGGTCTCCCTTTCTCTTCTCAAACTCTCAACTGTGTTTCTTTTTCAGGCATGCTCAAACTTTTAGACTTTTTTTTTCTTATGGAAGCTCAAGCTGCCACTCAACTTCCCTTGTGCTACAGAAGGAAAGGGTCGACCCAGCCATATCAAAACGGTCACTACTGTTCACCAGCTGAGTGGCCGTTGCAAACTGTGGCACCACACGGTCACAAGCCGCAGTCATGGCCTTGGCCATCACACGCTTAGTCTTGAATCCTTACTCTTTCTCCTCGGCTGACCACGGCACCTCTACATCTGTCAGAGCTCACTGTGAATGGTGGCTTTCCACAGTGGAGGCAGCACACCTAACCCTTCGTGCCATTACCGAATTATCATCCTTCCCCGTGGCCACAACCCTTCTTCCACTCCCCATTCGCGCCTGCCACACAGTTTGATTTTAATTGTTACAAATCTGTGATTGAAATGATTTGACCTAAAACATAATCTCACAACACACGGCTTCCTAATCTTTCCAAACTAGAGCAAGGGGTAGACAAGAGTGCAAGGGAGACCATGAGGTTTACAGGGGGAAAACTGGAGCGAAAGCAAGTGGGAGCTGCTTCACTTTCTGGCTGGGCTCCCTCAGGTGAGGTTGAGGATGCTGGGGCGGCAGGGAGATGGACTTACTCAGTGCTATTTTAGGTTTTGTTTGGATTTGAAGTGTGGTTTTTTAAAAACCTTTTCTATAACATTTTATTTTATGTGTTTGCTGTTATGCCCAGATCTGTGAAGTTTCTCCGTATAGCTCTGGCAATTTACACCATCATAGAACGCAAAGTAGATTTTCCGGGCAGGTGGTGAAGAACTAAAGTTGTTCAGCTTAAAAGAGCTTTTAATTACCATGTTTAAAATGTGGGGATTCTTTAAGGTATACAGGAACAGTTTTTATGTGTGTCGATAAAAAAAAAACCTGGAAACAGTATGAAAAATATTTGTAAAAGAAAGGCTTTTTTTGTTTTTGTTTTTTTATTGAAAGAAAAAAAAAGAAATTCCCACCTCCTCCCAGCCTCCCATTTCCCTCCCCCTCCCCCCACTCCCCTCCCCCTCCCTCTCCAGACCGAAGAGCAGTCAGGGTTCCCTACCCTGTGGAAAGTCCAAGGTCCTTGCCCCTCCATCCAGGTCTAGGAAGGTGAACATCCAAACTGGCTAGGCTCCCACAAAGCCAGAACATGAAGTAGGATCAAAACCCCGTGCCATTGTCTTTGGTTTCTCATCAGCCCTCATTGTCCGCCATGTTGAAAGAGTCCGGTTTTATCCCATGCTTTTTCAGTCACAGTCCAGCTGGCCTTGGTGAGCTCCCACTAGATCAGCCTCACTGTCTCAGTGGGTGGGTGCACCCCTCGTGGTCCCGACTTCCTTGCTCATGTTCTCCCTCCTTCTGCTCCCCATTGGGACCTTGGGAGCTCAGTCTGATGCTCCAGTGTGGGTCTCTGTCTCTATCTCCATCCATCTCCAGATGAAGGTTCTATGGTGATATGCAAGATATTCATCACTATGGCTATAGGATAGGGTCATTTCAGGGTCCCTATCCTCAGCTGCCCAAGGAGCTAACTGGGGACATCGCCCTGGGTACCTGGAAGTCCCTCTAGGTTCAAGTCTCTTGCCAACCCTAAGATGACTCCCTTAATTAAGTTATGTGGTTCCCTGCTCCTCTATCCAACCTTCCTTTCTCCCAATCATCCCGTTTCCCCAAGTTCCCCCCATTCTCCCCTTCTTACTTTTCTCTCCCCATCTCCCCTTACCC
>NW_026068101.1:649249-658870 GCF_014885135.2 Alexandromys fortis
GATTTTCCTTCTATTACTTTCTGTAAGGCTGGATTTGTGGCTACGTATTGTTTAAATTTGTTTTTATCCTGAAAAATTTTGTTTTCTCCATTTATAGTGAATGAAAGTTTGGCTGGGTATAGTAGTCTGGGCTTGCATCCATGGTCTCTTAGTTTCTGTAGAACATCTATCCAGGACCTTCTGGCTTTCATGGTTTCCATAGAGAAATCAGGTGTAAGACTGAAAGGTTTACCTTTATGAGTAACTTGGCCTTTTTCTTTTGCAGCTCTTAATATTCTTTCTTTATTCTGTATGCTTTGTGTTTTGATTATTATATGGCAAGGGGATTTTTTTTGATCCAGCCTATTTGGTGTTCTGTATGCTTCTTGAATCTTCATAGGTATATCTTTCTTTAGGTTGGGAAAGTTTTCTTCTATAATTTTATTAAATATATTTTCTGGACCGTTGAGCTGCACGTCTTCTCCTTCTTCTACTCCTATTATTCTTAGGTTTGGTCTTTTTATTGTGTCCCAGATTTTCTGAATGTTTTGTGATGAGAGTTTCTTGGATTTGCTGTTTTCTTTGATCAGTGAGTTTATTTTCTCTATGGTATCTTCAGCATCTGAGATTCTTTCTTCAATCTCTTATATTCTCTTGGTTATACTTGTTTCTGTAGTTTTTATTTGTTTACCTAGATTTTCTATGTTCAGCTGGCCCTCTGTTTGTGTTTTCTTCCTTGTCTCCATTTCAGTTTTCAAGTCTTGAACTGTATCCATTATCTGTTTGATTGTTTTTCCTTGGTTTCCTAGGGTGTCATTCACTGATTTATTCAGTTCTTCAAACTTTCTGTTATACTTCTCATCCATTTCTATAAGGGCATTTTTTTTACATGCTGTTTAAGGACGTCAATCACTTTCATAAAGTCCATTTTTTTTTACTTCTTCTTGATTAAGGTGTTCATGACCTCCTGTTGTGGGGTCGCTAGGTTCTGGTTCTTTCATGTTGTTTTTCAGATTGTTGAGTGAATTCTTGCATTGGTGTCTGCCCATCTCATCCTCTGAATGCTCCCCTAAGGATCTTCTTTTACAGGATCAGGTCTCCTTTCCCACTGATTTACCTTCCCCGTGATGGCACTCTCCCGTGATGGCTCTCTAGGTGCCCCAGTGATGGTTCTCCTGGTGCCTAGATCACCTCTCCTTGCTGGTTGGGTAGCTCGTAAACAAAGCACCTACCCTGCTTGCTGCAGGCAGGCTATTGAGACAAAGGAATTCCCGCCTGCCTGGCTGCCCTTCAGATTCGATCCCCGTGCCCAGACAGGCTGAGCTGGGTGATGTTATTTTCCCAAAGACGGCAGGGAGGCAGAAGTGGGGAGAGTTCTGGATGCACGCTGGGTGAGGTAGGAAGAGAGAGGCAGTATGTAGGGGTATAGGCCTTGCAGGAAGTAGTTCCTTGTCCTGAGCTGCAGCCGCAGGTCAGAAACTCACTCACCCAGAGATGGTCCAAAAGAAAGGGTTTTTATAAGTCAATCTCATCCAAGGTTTTTTTGTTACAGAGAATTCTTTTCTAGGGCCTAGGGTTTTATGAATAAATTAAAGCCTCACAATTCAGTAAGAATGGGTCACAATATAGAAGTCACTCAGTAATTAATTAAACAAGGCATTATAATTAGACAAACCACTGTGTGGAAGAGGACCATACATCTGGAATTCTTTAGGTGTAACAGAAAAAAAAAAAACAGCTTAAAAAATGTTAGCTGGAAGCTTTTTTGTGTCCTGCCCAGTACCACAGCCATTTCTAAAATAATCACCCAGAGACTTAATATTAATCACAGTTGTTTGGCCAATGGCTCACACTTATTACTGGCTAGCTCTTACATTTAAATTAGCCCATTTCTATTCATCTGTGTATTGTCACATGATTTCCTTCTTCACTGCAAAGGATTTCCAAGCTAGTGACTTCCAGCAATTGCTTTTGTAGGAACTCGTGTATGGCAGTTGTCATTTCTGGAGATTTCATAAGCTATTTTTAGGCTTTGCTTATTTATCTACATGCCTATCATACAAACATCCTTATGCATACACCGAGGACCGCTGTGTCAGAAGCGAGCTATCTTGCACGAGAAGTTGACTTTTAAGAAATGGAACATCACATATTTGCTTGCTTCATAATAACATCAGTCTTAAAAGCCTGGCAGAAATTACTTGGCTTTGAACTTGATCAGGGGAAGACTAGGTGACTCTTTTCTACCTGTGACTCATTTGAGCCCGTCTGTTCTCAAAGATAAGCCACCGGATCATTTCTTAGTCTGCTTGGCCATAAACTCTTACAGCCCACGTTAATGAAGCAAGCATGAGGTAATGGGCACTTTTTAAGATTTTCCGACTCAGTAATCGTACATATAGGAAGAATACTGACAGCTGGCTTTTAATGAATGTCACCATTTGCCTGGCCAAGTTCTATACCACGTGTGCACGAGGCAAATTAATGATGTGGTTTCTTAAAAATAGAATTCAGGCTGGCTACTGTTTGGGTCGTGCATCTGAGAGCCAGACCTGTATCCCAAGCACGTTGCTAGGAGAAAGGAAGTGTGTCTCCCTCTGCTGCAGTTTTCATAGGATGTGGCCCTGCATCACTCAGTATTTTTAGCTCTTTGCTACGGTTCAAAAATGAGCAACCATTTTCAGTATCTTTAACATTGTGGGTGGCCAAGTTTCTCCTCCGGTGGTCCCTCACATACGATGTGCTAGTTCTGGTGTTTTTAACTTGACATTACTCCTAACTAGATGACTTGGATTAATCTTTGTTGAAACTTACCTCCTTTCCGGAATGACACGCCTATCACTTATGCTAATGGCCATCGATTGCTCAGACATAAATTGACGGCTAGAAATAAGCCGAGCTAAGGCCGGACATTCATAAGACTCCATGTGTGTTTATTCGTGAGCTCAGTGGTGGGTGGACCCCTCAAAGAGCAAAGAGTGAAAGAAAACAGAACAACAAATACCTGTTTCGTACTTCCTATATAAACAAGTCAGTAATTACTATTGAATCATAATGTGCAGTTTCCTAGAGAAAACACCAAGGATGGCTGGAATATATATCAGCAGCAGCAGCACCGAAATGCAATACCCATAACTGTCGATTAATTAATAGAATGCTTGTTAGATATCATTGCAGTTTTATTGCCAAAGTTTTCCTAGCCAAGTGGTTTAGACCCCTAAGATTGTAACTACCTAGTGGTAGGCATGGTTTTTTAATTTAAAAAAAATTCATACAGTGGGCCTGGGAAAGATGGTTCAGTGTGCAAGAGTGCTTCCTGTGTAAACAAAGGACCCAAGTTCAAATCCCTGGCACCCATATAAAATATAGTATGTATGTAATTCCTGTAACCACAGTCCTGGGGGTGCAGACTGGCAGATGCTGGGAGCCCTCTGGCCCGCCAACACCCAAATCAGTGAGTTTCTTGTTGTCCGATGTGAAGTCCTGTCTCAAGGTGACAAGCAGGAGGGCTTTATTGCCTTGTCTTCAGAGGAAGACACATGACATGCTCCTCTGGCCTCTGCATGGGAATGCAAGGTGTCACACCCACACCCACACAGTTTTTTCAGGTTTATATTGTGTGTTTATCACATGCACCCTTGTACCTCCGCACCCCCTTTTTCTCATCCCCACATGGTCGTCATTTAGATAATTTTATTTCTACTTTTGTTTTATGCATACATGGTTTGGAATAACTATATAAAATGTAGGAACCACAAAGGAGAGAGAACGCATTAATTTTGCCTGAGACTGGCTTCATTCACTTACTGTCTCTCTACTTGCATCCATTTTTCTGCAAACAACATTACTTCATTCATCTTTATGACTGAAAAGCTCCTTCGGCACCACGTACAGGTCACATGACTTGATAAAGCAGACAAACTAACGCTAGCCATTAAACCTTCTACTCTGCATCTATTAAACCCTCTGTACTAGATGTTTCCTGATTTTGTGAATGAAGAACTTCAGGCTCCGAGATACTAAATGTCTTCCCTAAGAGCAAGCTTGTAAGATGGGTCCACAACTCAAGCACCTGCTGCTTTCAGGGCCTACGTGGAATCAGTTTGACTGTTAGGATAAAACTAGGCATCTCAGTGTGGATTTGAATGCCTGGCTCTGCAAATGTGCGCTAGGACCCCCTCCTTTCCAAGCTTTCCAGTTCTCCAACCCACTTCCACTTCCCTCACATTTGCTTATCTGCCCACTCCCTCCCCCAGAAACACACACACACACACCACACCACCGCGTATACACCCTTCCAGCTTTTTAACAACACAGTCCACACTCAAGTATGTAGGTTGCGCAATGTCAAATCTATCTACAATCTATTATCCTAAGCCTGACCGGACCTTAGGACGTGTGTACAAAGGTCTAAGGGCAGACTCCACTAGCCCACACCCGTCCCAAGCGAATATAAATATGCAGGCTGACTTCGGCTTCCCATGATCACACACACTCCTCATACACAGCAGAGCTCGTTCAAAAGAAACCTCATCCCATTTCCTCCTCTATGCAGGAAAACACTTCAATTATCACATGTGCCAAAGACGTTTGGCTTAGGTAGTGGAAACTGGGAAGCAATGGTAAAATGAAGTAAGAAATTCCAGGGCCAAGGTGAACGTCAGGTTCCTCCCAGAGCTTGCTCTTCGGTGAAATGCAGGCATGCTAGTCTGACCGCCAACTGCCAAAACCTGCAGTCCCTTGCACCCACCCTGAAACCCCGCTCTGACGGGGCAGGTGCACGCACCACAGGGAGCCTCATTTGCAGGGAGCGTTCCTTTGTTCTATTTTAAAGCTCGCCACAGGTCTGGCGACAGAGATTCTGTCATAAACCACGGTAAAGTGGCTGCCAGGCTTCCCTAGGGGAATCAGGATTTGCACAGCGCGCAGAAAGGCTCATGGAAAGCAGGTTTCCCAGGCGGCGGGGAGGCCTGGAAGCCATCCTTATTCACTCAAGACCAGCCCGGTCCCCGCTAGGCTGACTCTACAGGGCTCTAGGATTGGCTAGGTTCAGACTCCTTGCCCAACCTGAGGAACTAGAGACTTGCGGGCTCCTTCCCTCCGGCTCGGGCCCAGCCCCGCCCAACTGTGAACTCCCTGCAGAACGCAATTATTGCGCCTGCGCACAGTCCCCAGCCCCTTGCGGCTTCTCCTGAGACTGGGTCGCTTAGCAACGCAGAGTCACAGTGGCCGCGCTCTGGAGCCCCTCTCTGAGCAAAGGTTGGTCAGTGTTCTCTCCAGACCTTCCTGGCTGCCACGTGCCAGGCCGAAGGGGGCCATGGAGGGAGAGGAGAAGCAGCAGTAAGTCCCAGGGTTCGGCTTTCTGTTTCCCCTTTTGAAAACCATTTCCTTTCTTGCAAAATGTTAAGCGAGACCCAAGGAGGGGCTCAGCACCTATGATCCAGGCCACACACTTCATCCGAAAGGTTCCTCACGCTGCTTTCCAGGGGTTGAGTGATTACAGTATTTTTTTTTAAATCACCGTTTACTGAGCACATACTGTGTGCCAGGGACTTCACGCACATCGCCTGGTAAGATTCTTGAGGCCATCTTGAAATAATCATTCCTTACACTCCACGTTTAACGCATAGACAAATTCCGTGGGCTTTGCTTTTGAAATTATCCACTCTACTGCTGTTCATCACTTCCTCTCTTGTCCTCGCCAGTGTCAGGTACCAGCTTCTCAAGGGTATCCCTAGTCTCTCTGCAGACTTCTCAAGGATATCCCTAGTCTCTGCAGACTTCTCAGGTCTCTGTGTGCCACCTTCAGAGATGCTGCCTTCTCTGAGAGGACTCTGCTCCCGCATGCAGCAGCTCACTTGCGAATCTTCTCTGGTGATCCTTATAGTGACCCCCACACCCGGACAAGCATCCGCATCACCTAAGAATGTGCAGAAATGAAATCTCTTGGGGTCTCCTCACACCAAACACATTGAATCAGGAACTCTGGGGCCCCATCAATCTCCTGTTTCACAAGGCCGTCGGGTGGTGACCTGTACCTTGGAGGTCGTACAGCCGGTAGGAGAGGTGTGATGTCTAGGATACCTGCTCCCAAAGTGGTGTTTGTGTCAGACTGGCGGCTCTTACTGTGGGCCAGATAGAGAACTAATTGAAACAAGTCCCCAGACACAAGCCTCTGAGATTATAGGGTAAATTACACCTACAGAGCCCTATGTTTGACAAGGTCACCACTGATACCAGGGCTATTACTTCAGAGACCATGCTTCATGTCCTAAGGATGGGTACCTTTCTGATACAGAGTTCTGACAGTTACAGTAGGCTCTGCTGGAATGTTCTTTCCTCAGATATCCACTTAGTTGTGCCCATTCCTCCCTTTCTTTTTTCAATTACCACCTTCACAATACCCACCCTGCCTAAATATGCAATCTCTCTTCCTACATACATGCATGCCTTTTCTTCCTTACCATGTGACACAGCCTAACAGACGGTTTTATTTCTCATCTGCCGCCACTAGAATGTAAGCCCTGTGAAGACAGGAATTTCACCTGTTTTTTTTTTTTTTCCCTGTGTATCCTCGGTGCCTCGTGCAGCACCAGGCAAGAAAAGACCTGCTGGGTGATTTAGCTTTATTCTTCCTTTCTTCCTCTCAAATCCTTCGCAACAGCTATTGTTATTTGATATAAGTAAAGGAATGGAACCTTAGATATTAAATGGCAGAATTGGGATTCCAACCAAACCTAACTACTGTTTGATGTATTTTGGGTGTTTTGGTTTATTTATTTATTTTGCTATTGTTTGCATTGCTGGTATAGAACCTAGGGTTTTGGGCACATGAGTGTTTTGTTTGTATTTTCCTTGTACAAAGATGCTACTACAGAATCCTGTATTTCACATTTATTTGTTATCTATAGTCATTCACATCCTGCAATGCAGTACTCAGTAAATGTGTACGCATGTAAGCCACCATCCATAGTTCTTCCCTTCAAGGATCTAATTCTAGTACATCTCTGTTGCTGGGTTACAACCAACAGATAGAGAAAACCCATGCCGAGGAGTTCACAGTGATAAATCAAATTAACTGGAAAGTCAAAAGTTTTAGATTAATCTGCATCTCTGGGAATGTACTAGAAACATCTTAGAAGATACTTTCCCTCAGCTTTTCTAAATCCTTTGCAGAGGCATCTTTGTTATGAAGCAAAGAACTGAAATCACGAAGACTCTGAATAGTTTTTTTATGTGTAGAAGAGAGTTAAAGGTGTACATCTAAAACAAAGTCAGAATGGATAGCAATTCTTGTGCATTCACCTGAACTATGTAATCACTGCAACATAAACAGGGCATGCATCTGGGTGTCAGGCAAACAGTGATCAACCAAAATAGCCCCATTGCATGGGACTTACTGATGCAAGAGGGTATTTCTGGTTGGTGCTTACTGAAAGCAAAGAACTAGGTGAATGCAATTTGAGTTACAGTAAAAGCCATGGAAAGATTGTACACGCCTAGAGAATAATGGGGAGGGAAATACAGGAAGTGTCTGGGGGCGTAACTTTTCAGCTGCTCAAAGAACTAGGAAAGAGCACTGGTAAGGAAGAGCATGAGCAGGTGCCATGAGGAGAAGAGAGAATGGAAAACGGGGGACAAAGATGCTTTGATGAGATTGAAGAGATTAGCTGGCTCGCTAGCTATAATCAGGCCACCAGATTTTATTGTAAATGCAATGGAAATCCGTTTGAGGATTTTAATTGAAAAATGACACAACAGAAAGGATGGGCTGGCTTTGGTTTGAAGTAAGGTAGGGATATATTTTAAGAGTTGTGTGTAAGGCAAAGTATAACTACCCATTTTTCACTGTAAATCTGGAATCATTGTTACTGTTGTTATCGTTGCTGATTTAATAATGCATAGTTGGTCTTTCTTGTTAGACTTTCTTTGGAGCACCAAATGATGACATGGAGACTTCTTATTAATTATGAAAGTTTGGCCTTTAGCTTAGACTTGTTCTGAACTAGCTCCTATAGCTTAAATTGACCCGTTTCTATTTATCTACGTTCTGCACATGGCTCTTTACCTCTCTTCAGTAAGGTGCAGCCAACTCCTTCCGTGTCTTCCTGGCATATCCCGACACACCCAGATTCATCCTGAGTTCCCCTCTTTTCACAGAAATCACACTTATTCTCTCTCACACAACATTTTCCCCTTTTGTTTAAATTAAAAGGAAAAGTTTTAACTCTAACAGAGTAAAAATATATACAATGATCAAGTAAGAATTTACATTCACAATGTTCAGTCCATTTGTATTTGGTAAATTTGAAGAAAAATACTCTATATTCTATCCTATCTTGATGAGTTCAAAGTTGTGAACCTAAACCATTTTCTATTATAACTTGTATTACCAACCTAAAAATATCTTTTTAGACATTAAAACGTTAATATTAGATAAAACAACTTAAATCTTTATGTCTATAAGCCTTTATAAACTTTACATCTCTTGTGTAATTTTTTTGAATTTGGTAACAAAGAAGATGGCATAACTATCTAGTCTTCAACCCTCATCAAAGACCTGAGAAGGATAAAATATTACCTGAGTAAACAGGAAGTTCAGAGCAAATAAATTCTAAGACATTAGAAACAATAGATACTTCTGTATGCTTGGATAGTCATCAATGGTTTCTCTGCAATTCTGGGGCATCCATCTCTGACCTACCCACCTAGAATATCTGACAGACTTTTCTGTTAAACAGAATTTTTGAAGGACTTTCCCACTTTGTCTTGGCAAAGCTTGACAGTCATTTTCTTTTTTGTTCTGCTTATCCAATTTGAACAGAATACTGTTGGCAGTTGAGGTAAAGGTAGTTTCTTGCCCAGTGGCTATCTTTTGACACAAAAAAAGCAAATTCCATATGGAGTTATTTTGATGTCCATCATCTTCTCTGAAGTAGATTAGTGCTGCTAAAAGCACACATGGCTCATTGTCATAAAACACCTTGTATTATTAAAACATCTTAAATGCCATATTATGTAGCTCTCTGAAGTGTTTGAAGACCACCTATCTAAAATATATCTCTGTTTGACCTTGAAAACATCCTAACGTGGCTACAAGTTTGATTATAATAGGTAACTAACTACTAACCTGTATTTCTTTATCATCCTAGATAGTTTGTAATAATAACTTTCAAGGCCTAGGAATTTACATTACATTGTTAAGTGATCTACATAGATATAATACCTTAAACAAGAATAGAAACATACATTGATTATATTCTAACAAAAATGACCGGTTCCGGTCCAGGCACCAGGAGAGACATCACTGGGGTGAGTGAGTTTCTGACTGCGGCAGCAGCCCGGGACAGGGAACTCAGACACCCCTCCTACACTTCCTGGTCATCCTCAGGGGCTACTCTGCCCGATACCTCCTCTCTCTTCCTATCCCACCCAGCTTGCACCCACAACCCTACCCCCGCCTCCGTCTGACTCCCTTCCCTCTCTGACCACATAACATCTCCCAGCCCAGCCTGTTCGGGCTCTAGGACCGAATCCAAATCGGCAGGGCAAATGGGAGGGTGCTAGCTCCTTTGTCCCCACTAGCCTGCCTGCAGCAAGCTAGGTAGGTCCTTTGTTTTCGAGACACCTAGCAGCAAGGAG
>NW_026068101.1:665466-724395 GCF_014885135.2 Alexandromys fortis
GGGGGGAGGCTGTGAGGAGGCGGAAACTTTTTTTTCTTATTCTCAATAAAAAAAAAAGAAAAAGAAAAAAAAATGACCTTAAATTTGTATCAATATACAAAAATATCTTAAACAAGAGTAGAATGTATATATAGTATAATAAGAATAATCTCAAATTTATATCAATATATAAAATCCATACCAATTGTAAAACATTTTAAAATATTTAAGGCTAGTAATTGGTTTTTTTGGCAGGGGAGGGTTAAAATTAGATTTATTAATCTACTCTTTTATTCTATCATTTCTATATCCCCCTTTTTTCTTTTCACAAACAAGGTCCCTGGATATAATCTCCCTTGTTCAGCTTATTTTCCCTGACTATTACCAATAAAAACTTGTAACCAACCCCAATAAACAATGACAAATATCTATAAACCACTGAATGACCAAAAACCATCCATCCATTTCTTGGGAATGTGGGCATCATGTTCTTAAAATAACTTCCTGCTATCTGTGGGGTAATGGCATCACTAGGGGACTCTGAGAAAATTGAAATAATGGCCAAGTCCTGGGAGAGCTAGCTATATCATTTGTTATCCAGTCCCTGTGTAATGGGAAAGTGTAGGGCTTACCTGAAGTCCTGGCTGGAGTAGGTCATGAAGCTGAAGCATCTCAATTAGTTACCTTAAAATTCTTTTGAGCAGTTTGCAGTCCAAAGGTGATCTTTGGGCAGTGTTTGTTAGCTTAGTGGTGTTACCACAATCCAAGTGGAATCATTGATGTGGGGCCCCATCCTCCTTTGGAAAACTTCAAAGATGATTGTTAGGAATGATCATGGTTCACTGCAGAAAACTTAAACATTTTAAATATCACATGCAGCAGATATCAAAGAGGTCAAATTTGTTAATTACATGCAGACTACATAAACTTAATTTCTACTTATGTGATAGAGACTTAAACACCAAATCATGTACAAGAATTTAGATGAGGCATTTTTCTAGAATTAGTACTCTCTATGACCATTAATATCATGACAGAAGTTTCATATGTATATATGTATATATGTTTTATAAATTATGAGATAGTACTTATACCTTAAGAAAAGTGTTAAAGAGTCTAAATAAAACCAAAAGAGTATGATATTAGTGTCAATAGAATAGTCCCATAATTTTGGTTTTTCTTCTGTCTCATATCAGGTAACTCTTCTGAATGAGACAAAAATTTTGAATTTTACTTTAATAAGCATACTTGCGTTTAGAGAAGGAAAGAGCCACACTTCAACTCCAAAGCCAACTTTAATTTTTAATTGGACTGGGACTCCAAAAGACCATTTGACTTATATGTCTGTAGAGAACAGCAGAAACAAATATTTGGAAAGATTTATAAAATTTTATCCTGTTGGAAATGTGATATACTGATAGGCCAATTTTTTACTCTTTTTCTTGGGACATTCTTTCTAGATGATTCATCCTTTTGCTTTAGATGTCTCATTTGCCTTGGATTCCTTAGTTGCATGCATTCATTCTCCTGGAAAGACAAAAACAAAACACTGACCAAACCCTATCTTTGGGGAGTTTTTGGCAAGTTATATCTGATCAAATGAAAAACATTTGTTAGACTTGTAAGTTAATTTACATTGAACAGTCATTCTCCTTGATGAAGTATCACCACTTCTAATCAAGAAGTCTCTCCTGTTAGAATCTATCAACTTTGATGGCATCCATATTTTCTTTCTTTTCCCAAAACAAAAACAAAAACAAAAACAAAAAAACCTCTTCCCCAGTATAGCACATCTTCTGGTTTCTATTCTGAGGTCAACAAATCTTTATTGTTTTTAAATTAACTTTTTTGAGCTATACATTTTTCTCTGCTCCCCTCCCTTCCTCTACCTGCCTTTCTACTCTCTCCCATGGTCCCCATGCTCCCAATTTACTTATGAGATCTTGTCTTTTTCTACTTCCTATGTAGATTAGATCTATGTATGTCTCTCTTAGAGTCCTTGTTGTCTAAGTTCACTAGGATTGGGAATTATAGGCTGGTTTTTCTTTGCTTTATATCATAAAGACACTTATGAGTGATTACATATGATATTTGTCTTTCTGGGTCTGGGTTACCTTACTCAATATGATGTTTTCTAGCTCCATGCATTTGCCCTCAAATTTCAAGATGTCATTTTTTTCCTGCTGTGCAGTAGTCCATTGTATAAATATACAACATTTTTCTTAACCATTCTTTGGTCAAGGGTCATTTAGGTTGTAAACAGGTCCTGGCTATGATAAACAATGCTGCTATGAACATAGTTGAGCACATAATCTTATGGTACAAATGAGCATCCTTTTGGTATATACCCAAAAGTGCTATTGCTGGGTCTTGAAAAAGATTCTTGCCTAATTTTCTGAGAAATCACCATGCTGATATTAAAAGGGGCTGTACCAGCTTGCACTCCCATCAGCAATACAGGAGTGTTCCCTTTACCCCACATCCATTCAACATAAGTTGTCATTGGTCTTTTTTTACCTTGGCCGTTCTTATAGGTGTAAGATGCAAACTCAGAGTGGTTTTGTTTTGCATTTCTCTGATGGCTAAGGATGCTGAGCATTTCTTTAAGTGTCTTTCAGCCATTTTAGATTCCTTGATTGAGTTTGCTGCTTAGGTCTGTACACTATATTTTTATTGGATTATTTGTTCTTTTAATGACTAGTTTCTTGAGTTCTTTGTATATTTTGGAGATCAGCCCTCTATCTGTTGTGGGGTTGGTGAAGATCTTTTCCCATTCTGTAGATTGCAATTTTATTCTATTGACCATGTTTTTTTGTTTGTTTGGTTTTGGTTTTGATTTAAAAAAAGATGTTCAATTTCAGATGTTTCTATTTGTCAACTTTTCTCTCACTGTCTGTACTATTGGGGTTAGATTTAGAAAAGTGGTGTTTTGTGCCAATGTGTTCAACTGTACTTCCCACTTTCTCTTCTATGACGGTCAGTGTGGCTGGCTTTATTTTCAGGTCTTTGATCCATTTGAACTTGAGTTTTATGGATGGTAATAGATATGTATCAATTTTCATTCTTTTACATGTTGATATCCAGTTATGCCAGCACCACGTGTCAAAGGCTTTTTCAGCATTTAATGAGATCATCATGTGGTTTTTATTTTTCAGTTTGTTTATGTGGTGTATTACATTGACAGATTAGCATATGTTGAACCACTCCTGCATCTTTGGGATGAAGCTGACTTGATCATGGTGGATGATCTTTCTGATGTGTTCTTGAATTCGATTTGCCAGTATTTTATTTAATATTTTGACATCAATGTTTATGAGTGAGATTGGTCTATAAGTCTCTTTCTTAGTAATTCTTTATGTGGTTTGGGTATTGGGTAATTGTTGCCTAATAAAAAGAGTTTGGCAATGTACCTTTTGTTTCTATTGTGTGGAACAATTTGAGGAGTATTGGTATTAGTTCTTTTTTGAAAATCTTGTAGAATTCTGAGCTGAAACCATCTACTCCTGGAATTTTTTTTTGATGGGAGACTTTTGATGAGTGTTTCTATTTCTTTAACAAATATAGGTTTATTTTATTTGCTTATTTGGTCTTGATTTAATTTTGGTACATGACACTTATCCAGAAAATTGTCCATTTCCTTTAACTTTCCAATTTTGTGGAGTACAGATTTTTGAAATATGACCTAATGATTCTCTAGATTTCCTTTGTGTTTGTTGTTATGGCTCCATTTTCATTTCTGATTTTGTTAATTTAGATATTCTCTCTACCTTTTGGTTAGTTTGGATAAAGATTTGTCTATTTTGTTGCTTTTCTTGAAGAACCAACTCTTTGTCTCACTGATTCTTTATTTATATTTTATTGATTTCAGCTCTCAATTTGCTTATTCCCTGCCATCTAGTTCTCCTGGGTGAGTTTGCTTCTTTTTGTTCTAGAGTTTTTAGGTATTCTGTTAATTCCAGCTTCATTATTTATTTATTTATTATGTATACAATGCTCTGTCTGTATATATGTCTGCAGGCCAGAAAAGGGCACCAGATCTCATTACAGATGGTTGTGAGCCATCATGTGGTTGCTGGGAATCAAACTCAGAACCTCTGGAAGAGCAGCCAGTGCTCTTAACCTCTGAGCCATCTCTCCAGCCCTTTTCCAGCTTCTTTATGTAGGCTGTTATATGCAAAAATCTGTTTCATTTTACTAGAAATATATGCGGGAGCATTGTCAGTCTTAACATGTACAGGTATCCTCATGATGGCCATAACTTCTAATAAATGTATAATTACAGAATCAACCCCTTCAGAACTCAAAGCAGTTGTGCATTAAAATCATGAAGTATCTATGGTATGGTGTACATATTTTAATTTTCCAAATTCTGTGAAATGAAACACATCCATCTGCCAAATTCCATTTCTTTGAGCACCCTTTGGAGTTTGATTATTAAAAAAAAGTAAAATATTTTCTTATAATTTTCTTGACTAGTTAGTTGCCAAGTGATAGGAAAAAATTTTTAAGACCCTTACTATTAACATGTTTCTTATGAAATTTTGAGACTTCTAACACATTTCCTACTAATTGATAATCAATTTCATCATTTCCTTGTGCTAGTGGGCCTGGTAGTCATGTATGGGACCTGATATGTGTTATATATAAGGCATGTTTTCTATCTCTGATTATTTCTTTTAATTGAATAAATAACAAAGTTAATTCTGAAGCATCTGAAATATGTTCAGCAGTTTCAATATGTAAATAACTCTTTCTGCACATTGAGAGTAACTATATTAAGAGGTTCTAGGAAATCTAATAATACTATAAGACTAGTTTATAATTTTGGCTTTTTAACAAAATCATAAAGGCTTTGAGCCACTTTACTTAAATTTCCTGACTTATTATGTGCCTTTTTTGCATCAGTATAAAATGTAGGGGTTCCAGAAATTGGTTTTCCCTGTACAATGAGAGGATGAATCCAATTAGTTCATTTTATGAACTGAAGTCTCTTGACTTTGGGTTGTTTGTTGTTACTCTCTTCTAAACAATTACTGCAAGCTCTTTGCCATGCTCATTTTCTGTCCATAACGAGGAAATTTCAGCATTAGTAAAAGGTATGATGGGTCTATTCCTGCTAATTGATAAAGTCTTCAATTTTCCTTTCAGGATCAATTCAGAAACCTTTTCTACATAGGCCTTTAAGTTTTTACTCTGTGTTGTAAAAAATATTCATTATAAAATATTATCTTCTCTCTGCATTAGAATTCCAGTGATAGAATGTGTAGAAGGTAAAACAACCAGAATACATTCAAGCTGTGAACCAAATGATACACATGTGCATCTGGTAATGGTAACTTCTTTTCTACCAAAGTCAGTTCTTTTTCAACCTCAGATAATAATTTTCTTGGACTATTTAAGTTCTTATTGTCTTGTAAGGTTTGAAATAAATTATTTAGTTCTTAAATTGTCAATCCACTTATGGGTCATAACAAGTTAATATCTCCCAGCAATTTTTGAAAATCATTAGAAATTTATAATTAATCTCCCCTATATAGCATAAGGTCAAGGTGTGATCATCAAGTGTAACCTGTCTTTCCATAGCAGCATAATGGCCCTCACCAAAGATTTAATCTTGAGAAACCACATAACTTCTAGCCTTACCTCAATGTTCAACGGCCCTAGCTTAATATCTCCACCAGATTCTCCATTCTATCTGAGAATCAGCATCCAATACTGATGTGACTAACTTTTTCCAGTTTTGTGGAATAATTATGTTGCGAGTGGCCAATGAATTTAACATTTGCTTCACAAAAGGTGAGTGCATACCATATCAAACTATTCCTTCCTTAAATCTCTTCAAATATGACATTTCTATAGGATCCCAGTTAACTTCTGAATAGCCTTGTAGATGCTTATTATCTGGTGGTCATTCTTGCATAATTACTCGATAAATTTTTCTAATAACTTTAGGCTACTCCTCTTTAGTGTCATAATACAATGGTGTAGTAACTCTGTTTCAAGATCTTCTGTCTCTGTGAGAATATCTTTCTTAATTTTATTAGTCTATACTTGTAAGTATTTTATCTTTATCAATTTTTCTATTTGGCACTGATACCAAACAACATGTTTAGTGATAAAAGAAGAATGACCAAAATGATAATTGCCACTATGTTAATTCCAGCAACATTGATTATTCTTCATTTAATTGTTCCATGTTCAAACCATCCATTGTGGAACTATACAGAGACCTAACTCTGTGCATTGCAATATTTCCCATTTTTAATGTGGGGGAAAATTCTCTTTTTTAAAAACTAATCTCCCCCCCCCTTAAGAATTTCTAGTTTTCTCACCAGATCTGCTGATGATGACAGTGAAGTGTGCAGGTGACTGTCACGGCACAGCACAGCTGGGCAGAAAACACAGGGAGTGCACAGCCTGACTGCGGGCAACTGCAGCTGCTCATATATAGCTGTGAGCTGAGATTGTGTGGCAGTTGCAACAACAAAAGAAGCCTAAGTGGGTGCTGAGCTGGTTACTCTAGTGTGACAGCATCCTGAAGAGGGGTGCAGGGGAAGCCCTCAACCCATGTGGAGAAGGAGTCAAGAAGCTATTCATCTGAGAAGCAGACACGGGAATGTGCAGAAGGAGCTCCTGTGGCAGGAGCTTCCTGAAGGCAAAGTCAGCCAGGCATGGGTGGGTAATTCTCATGTTCGGAGCCCAGGCACCTGTGGAGTTTCGGGCCTTTGAAGTTTGGGTGGCAGCTGGAGACTGTTGTAGAGAGTCTGCAGCAGGAAAATCCCAGACTTGCTCAGAGACTTTGAAGCAAGGAAGGAAAAGCCAGCCAGCTCTGGCAGCTGTGGCAACTGCAAAGCCAGTGGTGAGCACCTATCTTGTGCTGTCATGTCTTAAGTTGGATGCCAGGCAATGCATTTATCTAATTATTCTTTATTAATGAAAAATCGGGAGTCAAATGTTGGGGTAAGATCCTGAATGATCAGAGAAGAGGTCACCAATCATATCCTCTCTCTTCTGTTCCTCAATCAAAAGACTTGAGATCTTCTCTCAGCCCTGCCTTGCTACTTTCTGACTCCTGTCTAGCCTCTGTCGAAGACCTCTATAGTTAATTTTTGCCATTAGTGGCTAGCTCTGCCCTCTGCCTCCAAACAAATTTTATTGTCAGAATATGATCAATATATCATAAGACATTAACCAGCCCTCCTAAATAATGATAAATAGCCATTACCCATCAAATTACCAAAAACCACCCATCCCACCTTTTGTGAATGTGGGCATCATGTTCTTAAAATTACTTCCTGTTGTCTGATGACAATGGCATCTTTGAGAAAATTGAGATAATGGTCAAGTCCTGGGAAAGGTACCTGTATAACTTGTTGTTCAGTCTCTGTGTAATGGGAAAGCACAGGGCTTATCTAGAGTCCTGGCTGGAATAGTCTGTGAGGCTGGAGCATATTAGCTAGCCACTTTGAAGATGTTTTGGATGTAGATTGTTGGGAAAACTGCAAAAGGCATTCTGAGAGGCTGTATCACCTGTTTTCTTTGTTGTCTGGTCCTTTATTTTCTGAAAACACACAGACTTTTAAAGGTAACATACATATCTACATTAACACAATTTTGGAATGTTCTATGTGTATAAATCAGCTAAAGATGATTTTTGTTTTATGTTTGTATAGGTAAAAACCACCTGTCAGTTTTATCAGTCCATTTGTACTGCATAACTAAACTGTCGTGAGGACTCTGTAGCTAATAAGATTCATCATGTCTCATCCAATCTCAGAGCTGTTTCCATAGCAGAGGGATCAGCTTATATGCAACCTGTCTTGTATGTTTTCTTTTTTATTCCTTTGTGCTTGAAGTCAAGATCCTCATGAGATCTGCCCTGATGAAATCTAATCTCCATTAACTTTGAAGAAATCTACAACTTTTTGTTTTCTGTGGAAACAGATGTATAACATCTCCCCTGACAAAACGTATTTCCTGACTTCCATTATGAAGTTAAGACATCCTTAAAATATATAGCCTGGTTTAATTTAGAATGTGATTTTTTCCACAATCCAATCTCAGTAGCTGTTGGATTTTTGTTGTTGTTGTTCATTAGCATGTAGAAAGTTTAGTCAACAAAGTAGCATATAGTATTCATATGTCCTGTGTATTTTCAATCCTTATCTGGTTTACATATGTGTGTGTATGTGTACATATGTATTTGTACTTTACTCTTTCTTTAAAGACTTTTCTTTTTAAACTACTTTTCCTATGACTGTTTATCCCCATTTTCTTTGCTTTCTTTAGTATCTAAGCACATTTTTAAGAATATTGTACCTTTTTAGAGGTTTTTGTGGGTCTGGATCTGGCTTTTTGCACCTCTGTAACATTTCTCTGACCACGTGAGACAAATCTTAAAAGGCCATGACAACTGCCATGCAGCTAGGCTTATCACATGGTGCTGGTGGCTGACTCTACCCTTTTCAGGCCCTCAGGCAGCAGCAGAACCATCACCTAAATATCCCAGCTGCTCCTAACTGTCCCAGCTCTGGTCACTCTGTGCTCATCTGCAGAACAGGGTCTTCTAAAGGAGTGCAGTTCTGTACACAGTAAGCACTGGGTCTACTCAAGAGACTGCAGCCACCAGGAAGCCACGTCCAACTCCATGTTTGTAACTTCTTTCAACTTTCTCAGGCCCTATGTGGATTTTCATGGCCCACATTGGGTACAAACGGTAGTTGATCTTTCTCATTGACTTTCTTTTGGGACCACCAACCCCCAACTAATGACATGGAAACTTCTTATTAATTAATAAGTTTGATCTTTAGCTTAGGTTTGCTCCCAACTAACTCCTAACTTTTATTCATTTACATTCTGCCATGTGGCTCTTTTTCAGTACCATGGGTACAATGCCCTCTATGTCTCGCTAGAGTCTTCTGCCATTCCTCCACTCATCCCAAGTTCTTCTCTCTCCCTGGAAGTCTCACCTATTCTCTCCTGCCTAGCTATTGGCCATTCAGCTCTTTATTAAACCAATGAGAAGGCACCTTGGCAAAGACACATCTTCTCAGTGTACAAACAGATTATCTCACAGCAATAATGTTTTTATTCTTTTGGGAATTTCATACTCTGCATTTTGATCATCATCCCCCTCCCTCAATTCCCACCATACCCACCTTCACCTTTCTACCCACCCAACTTCATATTCACTCATTTCTTTTGTTCTCCTTTTTAACTCTTTGAATCCCATTCATGTTGCCCAAATACTCTTGAGTGTGGACCCTGCACTGAAGCTTGGTCATCTTACCAGGGTCACACCTTTAAAACTAAACTAAACTAAAAACCTGACCAATCCTAGTGGCTATCATATACCAATGCTCCTTAGCTAGAGATAGGATTTTGTGTCCATCTATGATGTGGGAGTGATTTCTTATTAATAAAGAAACTGCCTAGGCCCATTTGATAGGCCAACCCTTAAGTAGGCGGAGAAAACAGAACAGGATGCTGGGAGAAAGAAGCTGAGTCAGGAGTTGCCATGATTCTCCCACTCCAGACAGACACAGGTTAAGATCTTCTCTGGTAAGCCACCTCGTGGGCTACACAGATTATTAGAAATGGGTTAGATTAATATGTAAGAGCTAGCCAGTAAGAGGCTACAAATAACGGGCCAGGCAGTGTTTAAAAGAATACAGTTTCCGTGGAATTATTTCGGGCAAAAGCCTGCCATGTGGGAGCCAGGGCTGCCAGAACGCAGCCCTGCCACTCCTATCACTACACATCTACCCTCTTCCATGCTGGTATCTGCCTGAATTGAGTTTGCACAGGTCTTATGCCTGCTGCCACAACCACTGTACGTTCATACATGCAACTCTCCTGTTGTGACCAGGAAACACTGTTGCCTTGCAGTCATTGAACACTTCTGACTGTTAATAATCTTTCAACCTTTCTGTGATGATTCCTGAGCCTTGACTGGAAGGATCTAATATAGATGCCCATTTAATGTTAAGCATTTTGGCGTTTCTTATTCTCTGCCGCTTGGCCAATTGTGTGTCTCTGTTTTAATTACTAATTATTGCAGGAAATAGCTTCTCTGATGAGTTATTCATGGATATATGGGTATAGCAATTAATTAGAAGTATTTTAACTTATGTTCATCAAAGGCTATCCAACAGCCTATGATGTATTTAGTCACATGTTCCTGACTCCATTAATGGTGTCAGGTATAGGTTCTATTTCTTGGAGTTGTTATAACAAACCTCAAAGGCAGTTTATACAAGAAAGCATTTAATCGGGCTTACACTTTCAGAGGGTGAGAATCAGTGATGGCAGAGCAAGGGAAAGGCAGCAGGAACAGTTGCAAGTTCATATCTTGCCCCACAGGTAGAAGGCAGAACAGGTAGAAGGCACAGTGGGAATGGAACAAGTCTTTCTAAACCTCCAAGCCTACCCAGAAATATCCCTCTCCAACAATATTACACTTTCTAATCCTTTCCAAACAGTCCCAGCCAACTGTAGACCAAGTGTTCAAACATATGAGTCATTGGATCCATTTGCATTCAAACTACCGAACTCCACACTCCTCTAATATTTATGCCCCTGAGTCTGTGGGTACACCTTCACAAGATAGCCATTATTATAGCTCATAGAGTTAGTAGTGGGGTAATATTGATGGTTCCTTTCTCCTCTAGTTGTGTGCATAGTGCCTTTTAGCACTATACAAGCTAGCAAGTAGGACTAAAGCTTCCAAGTCAATACACACTTAATTTCTCTGTTTTGTGGCTCAGGTATGTGGTATCATGAGCAGCAGGGTCTTACCATCAAGTTCTGGTGGGCAAAAAGAGTCATGGCAATAACTTGTAATGTTTGGGGGTCTATGAAATCTCACTGGCCAGAAATATAAATAATTAAGAACAATTCTTTACTGGCACTGGAATTTTTTTTGCTAGCATGTGGTATGTAGTTGTGGTGTTGCTTTACTATGGACACTCTGGGTAGTATGTTGGTTAGTTTTGTCAACTTGACACCAACGGAATCACTAAGGAAGAAGGTATCATAGCTGAGGAATTAGCGTCATCAAAGTCGCCTCCTTCAAAGTAGCATGTATATTGAGCATTTTCTTGATTGATGATTGATGTAGGAGGGCCCAGCTCACTGTGAGTGGTGCCATCTTTGGGCAGGTGGTCCTGATTATATTTAAGAAATCAGACTGAGCTAACCATGGAAAACAAGCAAGTAAATATTTTCTCCACAGTCTCTGCTTCAGTTCCTGCCTCCAGGTTCTGGCTTGAGCTACTGCCTTGATTTCTTCCAGTGATAGACTGCGATGTGTAAGCTGAAATAAACCCTTTCTTCCCAATTTGGTTTTGGCCAAATGTCCTATTATAGCAATAGAAAAGCAAGCTAATATAAGTAAGTAGGTATCTACATGGCTTTTTTAAAAGGCTTTTAGCATTAGTTATCTCTCCTCATAACTTCACTTCTACTCTACCCTCCCATCCCCCAACCCATTTAATCCTGTTTTATTATTCTCATTTCTCCCCTTATTCCACTGTATTATGTCTTCCCCCTTCCCCTAAAGAAACATTTCTCCCTACCCCACGGACCCACAACTGGTTTCTTAAGCTCTAAGGGTATTCCAAACAAGACATACATGTCTAAGATTCAAAGCTAACATCTTTATATGAGAGACAATATGCCATGTTTCTCTTTCTGTATTTTCTGTATTGTAGAATGATTGTTTCTAATTACATATATTTACCTGCAAATTTCATTTTTCTTAACAGCTAATGATAATATTTCACTGCATAAATTTACTACATTTTCAGTTATCCATGTATCAGCTGATGAATATCTAAGATATTTCCATTTCCTGGCTATTATGGCCAGAGCAGCACTAAACATAAATTAGCCTGACATTAGCGGGGTACTTTGTATGACCTATGCCCAACAATGATAAAGCTGAATCATGTGGTAGGTCTATTTCTTGATGTTTGAGAAAGTCTGTGATGATTTTCAGAGTAGCTTCACCAGCTCCCACCCCCATCAGCAGTTAGTCGTCTTCTTTCCATATCTACAACAACTCTTCTGCCATTTTTTCATCTTAGCTCTTCTGTCATTTTATTTTTATTCTGATTAGAGTAAGATGATATCTCAAAGTAGTTTTAATTGTCTAAGGGTGTTGAACTGTTTTTGGAAATGTTCCTTAGTCATTTGTATTCCATCTTTTGAAAACTGTTTACTTCCATGCCCTATTTTTATGAGGTTATTTATTTTCTTCATGTTTAGCTCTTTCAGTTTTTCAGTCTTCTAGATACTAATCTTTTGTGAGATATGTAGCTTCTAAAGACTTTGCCCCTTCTGTTAGCTGTTTCTTCACTTGAATGATGGCATCCTTTGTTGAATAGAAACATTTTTGTTTCATGCCCAGTTTGTCTATCCCTCTTCTGTTCAGAAAGTCCTTTCCTGTGCAAGTAAATTCAGACCTATTGCTCACTTTTCTCTTCTATCAGATTCAGGCTACTAGGTCTTATGTTATTGTACTTGGTTCATTTGGAGGTGAGTTTTGTGCAGGATGGGAGATAAGGATCTAGTTTTCTTCTATATGTTGCTATCCAATTTTACCAGCACAACTTTTTGATGGTGCTACCTTTTCTTTAGGGTGTAACTTTGGCCTCTTTGTGGACTTATTGTGTGGATTTATACTGGGGTCCTCAATCCTATTTCATTGATCATGTCTGTTTTTATAACAGTGATATGCTATTTTTGTTACTATAATTCTATAGCATATGATACCTCCAGCAGTTCTTCTTTGCTTAGAATTGTTTTTACTGTCGTATGTCTGTGTTTGTGCATCTGTGACCATGCCTATATCTCTATGTGTGTATGGTTTTCATATAAATTTTAAGATTATTTTTCAATTTCTCTGAAGAATTGTGTTGAAATTTTGATAGAGGTTGCATTTAATCTGTAAATTGCTTTTGATATGGTAGCAATTTTTACACTATTAATCCTGCCAATCCATGAACATGGGATATCTTTCCATCTTCTTTAGTTTCTTTCTTCAATCTCTTCAATATCATAAATACAACTCTCTTACTCCCTTAGATTTGTTCATATGTATTATTGTATACACATGCACACACTGTAAGTGATTAGAATTGCTTCTCAGTACATACTGAGAAAGAAATACTTAGGATCTTGTATAGGATCATATCTTCAAATAAGGCTACTTTGTCTTCTTTCTTTCACATCACCCTCCTTCACATGTATTATTGCTCTAGCTAAGACTTCAAGGCCTATGCTCAACAGGGATCCTTGTCATGTGCTTGATGTTAGTGGCAATGCTTTGTGTTTATCTCTAACTTGATGTTGGGTGGCTTGTTGCCTTTAATAAGTTGAGATATATCCTCTATATCCCTAGATTCTCCAAAACTTTGGTCATGAAGGGACTTTGAATTTTGTCAAAGACCTTTTCTAAGTCCAAGATCATGTGGTTTTTGTCCTTAGGTCATTTTATGTGGTAGATTACATGTATTTGTTTATTTTTATTTTTTACTTTTTTAAGAAAAAAAAAAAAACAAAGGCCTTACTATGTATTTCTAGTTGGCTTGTAACTCACTATGAAGACTAGACTGGTCTCAAACTCAGAGACTTGCCTACCTCTGTCTTCCTAAAGTCATGTGCTGCCATGCCTGGCTCAGATTATATTTATTGATTTATGCATTTGAACCACACCTCCATCTCTGGAATGAAGCCAACTTGATCATGGTAGATAATCTTTTTGATGTGCTTTTAAATTCTGTTGCAAAAATGTTTTATTGAGAATTTTTATTTTTGTGTCTGTGTTCATCAGATTGGCCTATAATTTCTTTCTTTTTTTTGTTAAATCTTTGTCTGCTCTTTTTGTCTTTTTGCGTAAGAGCAATGTCGGCCAAAAAATAGAATTTAGAATTGTTCTTTCCTTTTCTATTTTACAGAATAATTTAGGAGGTGTTAGTGTCAGCTCAAGAAGTTCTGGTGGACTTTTGAGCTATATGCAGATATTACTGGGTTTTGTTATTCGAGGGACTCTATATTACTGTTTCTATCTCATTGGTTGTTATGGGTCTATTTAAATTATTTGCTCCATTTTATTTAACTTTGGTAGGTCACATATGTCTAGACTTCATCTATTTCTTTTAGATTTTCATGTTTAGTGGCATATAGGTTTTTAAAGCATGTCTTTATGATTATTTGAATTTCCTTTATCAGTTGCAATGTTTAAAGTCTCCTTGTCATATGTCAGTATAGTTATGCCTGCTCGTACTCAGTTCCATTTGCTAGAATTGCCCTTTGCCATGCTTTTACCATAAAGTGGTGTCTTAAGGTTTCTATTGCTGTGAAGAGACACCATGATCGTGGCAGCTTTTATAACAGAAAACATTTAATTGAGGTGGCTCACTTACAGTTTCAGAGGTTTTGTTCATTATCATCATGGTGGGGAGCATGGCAGTGGGCAGACAGATGTGGTGCTGGCTCCCTCTTGATCAGAAGGCAACAGGAAATGGTCTCAAGGTCACAGTGAGCAAACTTCAGCAAAAGAAAGCTCAAAGCCCGCCCCCACAGTGACACACTTCCTCCAACAAGGTCACGCCTACTCCAACAAGGCCACACCTCCTAACAGTGCCACTCCTTCGACTTTATGGGGGCCAATTACATTCAAACTACCATAGGTGGAATCTGTCATTAATGGAGAGATGTGCTTTTTAGAGGCAAAAAAGCTGGACCCTGTTTTTTTTTTGTTGTTGTTTTTTTTTTTTTTGGATTTTTCTAGACAGGGTTTCTCCATAGCTTTTTTGGTTCCTGTCCTGGAACTAGTTCTTGTAGACCAGACTGGCCTTGAACTCACAGAGATCCACCTGCCTCTGCCTCCCAAGTGCTGGGATTAAAGGCATGCGTCACCACCGCCCCGCCTTGGACCCTGTTTTTTAATCCAGTCTGTTAGTCTGTATATTTTGGAGGGGGTGGTAGATTGAATATGACTGGTAATTTTTCTGGGTATTATACTCTGGGATGGCATCTGTAGTCCTTCAGAATGTATAGCACATTAGTCTAGGGTCTGTTTGGCTTTCGAAGTCTCCATTGAAAAGTCCATTGTTATTCTAGTGCCAATGCTTTTATTGGCAAGTGCCTTTCCTCTCTTGCCACTTTAATGCACTTTCTTTGTCTTGTGTATTTGGTGTTTTATTATGTGACACAAAGGCTTTCTTTCCTGGTCCTGTCTAGTTGGTGTTCTTTATCCTTCTTTTACCTTAATAAGCATCTTTTTTTTTTTTTGTTCATAGAGTTAGTAAGTTTTTCATGATTTTGTTGAAATATTTTCTGTGCCTCTGTTCTGAGTCTTCTCTCATTCTTCTACACCCACAGTTCTCTACCTGTGGGTTTCAAGTCTGGGGGAGGGAGCAGTGTCAAATGACCCTTTCACAGGGGTTGCCTAAGACCATTGGAAAACACAGATATTTACATTACAATTCATAATAGTAGCAACATCACAGTTATGAAGTAGCAATGAAAATAATTTTAAGGTTAGGGATCGCCACAGCACAAGGGACTGTATTAAAGGGTCGCAGCATAAGAAGGTTGAGAGTCACCTATTATTCGTACCTTTGCCTTTTTATATAGTGACCCAGAGTTTCTGCATGTTGCTTCCAACATTTTCTTAGACTGAATGTGTTCCTCTACCTTGTCTTCAAGACCTGATATTCTCTCTTCCATGTGGTCCATAAGTTAAGCTTAACTCTCAGCTTTTTGTTTGACTTCTTGAGTTTTTAATGTTTTATTCAAGCTTATTATTCTCTTTTCATATCATGAATTGTTTTCATGATTATTCAAGATGTTTGTGTTTCTAGACTTCATTCAGGCATATACTCACGTGTTCTTTGAGTTCCTTGGACATATTCATAATTGCAATTTTGAAATTATTACCTTGTGCACCAGCCAAGTTGATTTTCCCAGGGATCATTGTGCTATGGGTTCTAATCTCTAGAAGAGACATATCATCTTGGCTTTTCCATATTGTTTGTATGTTTGCAATAGGAGCGAGGTATCTGGAATTTAGTCACTAGTGGTATTTCTTAATATGGATATGTGGTCACTCTTGAGTGGGTATTTGAATCTTAGTTTGTGTTACCCCAGTTTGTCAGGTTGTGCACCAACTCAATGTTTCTTGGTGTTCAGTCTTGGGACTCTGTGTGTTCATGTACAAATGGAGTGTCAGAAATGACCTCAATTCAATTAGGCATAGGCACAACTTCTCAGCCTAGGAGAAGTTTAAAAGACTCTTGCTGCTGATCTGTGGGTGTCTATGGAGGGATTATGGGGTTTTTCAAGTGGCCCTTGAATGTCAGAGGATGGAGTCACAATGAAAGTGGAGGCACTCCATGGGGACAGAGCACAGAATGCCATACCATCCTCAGATAGAGGTGGGTGAGGTTGAATCCAGCCAAAGTCCTAAGCACACTTGGCCTACACTGAGGGCGTTCTCTTTCTCCTCGAATATCCTCCTGCCCCTGTAGCCCTCAAATGCAGCTGCTTGCAGACTTCTCCCTAGCTCAGTTTGACTTCCTTCTCCTCTTATGCATCTTCCTTATGCTTCCAAGATTTAAGCTGGTCTCCCACTCATTTTTCATCCAGACTCTAATGGTCCTTGAACTTTAAAGAGTTTTTCTCCCATGGTCTATGAAATATTTTAAGTATATCTTTAATATTTTTCTTGCAGAAATTTTTTGAGATAGTAGCTTTAGCTGGCCTGGATCTTGTTGGCTGTGTAGACCAGGCTGGCCTTGAACTCACAGAGATCCACCTCTCTCTGCCTGTGCTGGAATAACAAGTATGTGCTACCTCATCTAGTCTAAAAGTATCAGAAGCAAAGAATACTGAGCTTGAAATGATTGTTTCACCTGCGCAGTGGTATTTTCTCAAAAGTAGAAAGACATTTGGTGATATGTTTTCCAAATGTGCTTTTAAAATTAAGTCCAGATGCTTGAACTATCTAAGCATAAACCATGAAAGGCAGCTCTTAACATAGAAACTTTTTAGTTTCATCTATCTATCTATCTATCTATCTATCTATCTATCTATCTATCTATCATCTATCTATCTGTCATCCAGCTATCTCTCAATTATATCTCTCAATCTATCATCTACCTATCATCTATCAATCTATATTCTACCATCCATCATCTATCTAACTATCAATTGTCTGTCTGTCTGTCTGTCTTACGTGTGTTATATATACATGTCAGGGTGGGCTAAAGGTGCCAATGTGGGACTGGATGTCAGAGGAGGATGCTGGTGCTCGTTTTACCATTCTCTGCTTATCGCTTGAGAAAATTCTCTCATTGAACCTGGATATAGCGTGACTGCCAGCAAGCCCCAATGATCCTTCCACCTCTACCTTCCACAGCCTGAACTCAGTTATGTGTAAGGCAAGTGCTCCCACCTGCTCCTGTCCCTTCAGCTGTCGCCCCAGTTCAATAATAAAGCTTTTAAGGGTGTGTTCAGATTAGCATGAAACCTATCCCATGCATGGATACTCCAAACATGACCTATAAGCACAATCAAGTCAGTACTCTACTCCAAGAAAAGGAGAGTTTGCTCACTATACTAGTATGCCCTGGTGAATAATCACTATTAACTAGATCCCTTTATTCCCTACATGATTTAGAGTGAGAAGATACTCCCATGTCAAATTTTAATAGCATAGCCTAGCAAAACCATTACTAAAACCTAAATTGTCTTCACTAATGCTTGAGATATACTTAGATTTTATCTCTTTTAATTGTTTGCAACTAATGAGATGCTTATTGTGATAAATAATCTACTACTCAATCATGTTTTTCAGACATCATAAACTAGAAGATGCTGGTATAGCAGGCATAACTGAAAAAAAAGAAGACATCAAACCTGAAAAAAGTCCTGAAAAAAGCACACAGCACTCAAAACCATGTGTGGACAGAAGACGTGTCAATTACGCTAAGTTCATTCACACGAATGCAAGGACATACAACGAGCCAGTTCCCTACATTGACAGCAAAGGGCCGTCGAAGCAGGTTGGACAGACGTTTGCTGTGTGCAGATAGGGTTAGACTCAGAAGCTGCTATGCGGGACAGTTTGATCCCCGTCTGTTTGAAGGACATGGCGCATGGCAGCGTAGTGCTGCTGTAACCAGTGGTTAAAGCAGCAGCCTGGAGCGCTTCCGGCAGAGATTATTTGTGTATCTGGGAAGAGTCCGATGAGTCACGTTTCGAGAGCACCACGTTGTAGCATGTAGTGCTCCTTGAGCGCTGCTGAGAAGCGTTCGGTAGGGTCATGTTTGTGACGTGTGCTAATATGGCACTCCCGTGCTTTTCGGAAATTCAGGCGTCCTACAAGAGTGCCTTCCACTCATTGGCTGCACACGTTAGCTGACAGACATTCATGCTTCTAATTGTGTGATCACTGTCCTGTAATCATGTCTTCTCCATGTGTACCTGTATGGGATTTTTTCAACTTTGTGTTGTCACAAAGAAAACATTTTAGAAAAAAATTATTGCTAGGAATAAGCTCAATTTTATGTAAAGTATATTCCTTAATCTCTACAAGTTCTATGAGGCATTATTGAAAACGTTTTACAGATGATCCTCCAGTGTGGTTACAAAGCCAGCAGCATTCTTTGTGGCCCAGGACTACTGGCCAAGCCAAGCGCCCCTCACTCTATACACCCTAGGTACATTATTTTTTAAGTCGGGGTTGTTGAAGGGTAGTTTGTTGTATTTGTCTCCTATTGTTGTGGTTATCCATTACAAGCCTCAATACCGGCTTTAAGCCACACGGATCTACTTCCAGGCAGTCCTGAGGTTGGAAGTCCCAAGTCAGCCAGTATCACTGACTCCTTGTAGGGCTCCGAAGGGAGACTCTGTTCCTTGCCTTCCCCAGCTTTTATACCTCGGCTTATGGCACCTGCCTCTTCAGAGCCATCAGCATCACAGCCAAGCCTGTCCTCCTGACGGCTACCCCACCTTCGTCTTTGGAGGACCTGTGAGATAACTGTGGTCCATCCAATACTCCAGAGTAGTCCCTCATCTCAAAACTCCTGCTGGCAGCTAGTGCCCTTTGCAGTGCGAGGCAACCGCTCACAAATTCAGAGATTCAAGCAGGAGTGGATTTGGCTGATCAGAGCAACGCTTTTCTAATCATGTGCTTACACTGTAGATCTCACCCACTCTAATGTGTAAGACATGTTACCCCCCATGTACAGTTTGTGGCTTTAAAAAAAATCATCCCAGAAAAAAAAAAAAAGCAGTTCCAGTTTGTTCACACGCTCTGTTCTCGCTCGTCCACCCTCTCTCTGCCACTCTGTGCTTTCCGACTCTGGGTAAATAAGCTCTGACTTCCTTATCTGTAGAGCAAAGATAGCAATTATCTCTTCTAGTAGGAAGGCTGCTTGTTTGTTTTCCCGGCTGCCCAGACTCCTGAAATAATCACACAGAAACTATATTATTTAAATCATTGCTTGGCCAATCACTTAAGCGTATTGCTAGCTAGTTCTTACATCTAATATTAACCCATTTCCAGTAATTTATATTTTATCACGAGGTTTGTGGCCTACCTGCAAACATGTCTTTTTCTGGCAGTGGCTCCATGGCTTCTCCCTCTCTCCACCTCCTTTTTCCCAGCATTCAGTTTAGTTTTCGCTACCTAGCTCTACTCTTTTGCCCTATCACAGGCCAAGACAGTTTCTTTATTAACCAGTGGTATTTACAACACACAGAGGGGACTCCCACATCAATCTCTCAGAGGGATTTTATGAGGATTTGTTGTGAAATGACACACAGACACACATCTTCTGGCCCCGGACAGGGAACCCATGACAGACCAAAGTGCAGACACCACCAAGGTCTGACTTAGGGAACCAATGCGGTTTACTGGGGTTGCTTCCAGGAGTGTAGGTGACAGGTTATTTCCTGGAGCAGAAATGACCCAAAGGCAGCTTCATCTGCAGGGTCCACCCCAGTATGGCTCACAGCTCCCAAAGCCGGGAAACTGGAGCACAGTGTGTAGCCTGCAGGCAGCTTAGCAGGTTGGAGAGTGTCCTGTCCAGGTGACTCTGCTCTAACCCTCTTCCAGGCAGCTCGGCTGGTTTCTGCTTCCTCCAGGCAACTGGTCTTGTCTGAGTATTTTTTTTTCCAACTCAGTTTCCTTCCTTCTGAGAAGGGCTCTTAGCTGTCTTCATTACTTACTCTTGGTGTATTACTTACACTAGGGAGGGACCTAGTCAATGCTGTCAGTTTCAGAGACTTTCTGAAGCCATTTTGAGTTACTTATCTTCCCATTTAAAGAACTTCCTATAGGATGGAATGTTTGAATCTGTGAGGAAACTGCTACACAACAGTTAAAGTCGATACTTTGGTTAAGCCCCTTCCTAGATGCTGGGAATTCAGCAGTGAGCCAAATAAATGGGGGAAACGCCCTGACCTTGGGCTGCTTATACCCTAATGGAGGAATGAGGCATAGTAAACTAACTAGGATGCTGGGTGGTGTGGGCTGGCAAGAGGGACAGGAGGCCTGCTGGCGGGAGAATTGCAATTGTGCTTCTCTTTTAATTTTATTTCTCTCTTTCTCTCTCTCTCTCTCTGTCTGTCTGTCTGTCTCTCTCTCTCTCTCTCTCTCTCTCTGTGTGTGTGTGTGTGTGTGTGTGTGTGTGTGTGTGTGTTACAAGAGTCTATTTTCTTCTTCCATTGAGTCCTATGGGAGCAACCTCAGGTCGTCAGACTTAGTGGCAGGCGCCTTTACCTGCTGAGCCATCTTGCTGGTCCAGAGCTGTGTTATTAAATAGGTGATCAGAAAAGTCTCAAGTAGGTTTTTAGTGGGGAAGTGGCCACCATATAGACCATCCATGATACACAAAGGAAGCCTGGACTAAGCAATTGTTCTTGGGGGCAGAGTCTGATCTGCGCAATCCCGGGACTGCGGGGCTGACTGTATCCTACCGACAGCTGCGTTCTGTTGTAGGAGCCCTAGCAGTGTGGAGTCGCAGTTCATCGTCTCGGCTGCTGAGTGAGAATACTGCACTTTCCCATGTGTGTGTTTTCCAGCAGGCCATTTGTGGAAGGAAGTGTGCCGCCTGAGTGGTCTCAGACACCTCACCTTGTTCCACGTCTTGGTCCTCTCTGGCTAGGTGGAGCTCTGCTCCTACATCATATGTAATGGAAACTGTCTGGGGTCCCTCCATACTGAGGCCATCTACTGTCCCTATGTTAGCAGGGACTGAGTGCTAGCTCAGCATTGAATCTAACTCACTCCCCCCCCCCCCACACACACACACACAGTGCAGACACCAAGGGAACAAGGCTGGGTCAGAAAACAGAAAGAAAAAGAGAAGCTTGAAAAACGAATCTCAAATAATTTACTCTAGCCTGCAGGTACTGTGGAGAACCCCACAGATGTTAGGGTGGGTTATCAGCACAGCTACTGGTGAGAGAAAGAGAGAGAGAGAGAGAGAGAGAGAGAGAGAGAGAGAGAGAGAGAGAGAGGAGAGAGAGAGAGAGGGGAGAGAGAGAGGTGAGGGAGAGAGGAGAGAGAGAAGCATCACAGGTACAGAGGGATTGGCTACAAAGGGAAGGGATGTTCATGTTTCAAAACAAAAACAAGAGCAACAATGACCTTGCGAATGCCCCAGTTTCCAAGAACTTAAAGAAGACTCATTTTATTTCACAAGTATGTAAACTTCGTTCTTTCACTCAAGATAACATTTCTTTTAAAATGTAGTGCAATTAAAATATAGTAATGCTGACTTTAAAATAAAATCAAGCTGCCTGAATATTTTAACTGCTATCTAATGGTACGGTAGAACACTTAGATCTCAGCACCGACTGCTTGATTATATGTTTGGCTGGTTAGTTTGGTAGAACCCTGATATAGGGTAGTGTCTCCCTATGTAGATAGCCCAAGCGTTGAACCTGAAATCCTCCTGCCTCAGACTCCTGAGTGCTGCGATTACAGCTGTGTGTTACCACACCTGGCATTTAGTTGTATTGGTTTATATGTGTGTGTGTGTAATTTTTACCTACAGACATAAAATTATGGGTGCTAGAGGAGGGAAACTGGTTTGCTGCTGTTGTTTGTTTTGCTTTTTCTGTAAAGCTAGTTAACAACAGGAAAACTCTATTTTTAATTTCTAAACATTGGCACTTTCAGGCAGACTGCCCTGGCTTGCTGTTCCCCAAAGTGTAGTTTTCAAAACACTAGTTCTTGCTTGAAAAGAAAAATACTTTTCCAAAGTGAAGTCAAAAGTTTATTTTTAATACCCTTTTCAGAGAGTCATAGTTCTCACTAGTAAATAAAAGTTCTGAGAATCCTGTGATAAGCGTGTTTGAATCTGCTTGAAAATGCTCACCTTTTCCCAGATAGTTTTATCTACGGGAACTCCTTCTGTGTAATGCCTATTAATAAACACATCAGAGACTGGCGTTCCACAGAACACAACATAGAAGCGACTGTTACAGGAGACATTAAGAGTTGCTTTTAAAAAGCTGTTTTCCCACCTCCCTGGTATCTGCTGTTTGAGAATATTGTGACTCCTATGACCGTGGCTGCCTAGTGTTTGTGATAAAACTTATAATTTTTTAAAGACACAGAGTTCTATAATTAAATTCCATCGTCTCTGTAAGGTTTTGTCATAAATCCATATCCTTAAGAATTCTCAGAATGTGATGGTGGTGGTGGTGATGGTGGTGGTGGTGGTAGTGGTGGTGGTGATGGTGGTGGTGGTGGTGGTGGTGGTGGTGGTGGTGATGGTGGTGGTGGTGGTGGTGGTGGTGGTGGTGGTGATGGTGGTGGTGGTGATGGTGGTGGTGGCAGTGGTGGCAATGGTGGCGGCAGTGGTGGTGGTAATGGTGGTGATGGTGGTGGTTGTGATGGTGACAGTGGTGGTGATGGTGGTGGTGGTGATGGAGGTGGTTTTCTTGTTTCGGACAGGAAATTACTATGTAGCTCTGGCTGGCTGCCTGGCCATGAACTCACAGAGATCTGCTCCGCCTCCTGAATGCTGGGATTAAAGGTGTGTATCACAACAACCTGGCTACCTGGCTCTGTCACCACCTGTGGTCTTAGCCAGGCAGCCATGACTGCAAATATGATTCTAGGCCTACAACCTCTTGCATTCACTGAACTAATTTCTCTAGAATGTTCTTCTTGTGTTCACCACTTATTGTCTGAGGAATACCCCATGATTTACCAAAGGAATGGAAGATAGCAATGTCTATGAAAACATATCTGAAAGCTTGAGGATAATATATAATATAGTAACATATATATAATATATACCATTTTCTAATAGTAATCTCCTTGAGCTGACTTCTAAATGTGACCACTGGATCCATATGGCAACAATCAAATTTTTCCAGGGTCAGAAGGTTGTAGAGATCTTTATCAAGAATATGTCAGTATTTTCCCAAAATGAAGCCCCAGATACTAGCATCCTGGGGCTTAAGAGAGATAGGCCTTAGACTACCTTTTTAACTTCCTGTTGGAGCTCAAAGCTTCAAATGGGGCTCAACTCTCTTAGGCAGTGCCCGCTTTACAATCTGTAAAACATGGCCTACCCTCCAAGGCCTAGACAAACGATCACACTCTGCAACATTTCCCAGGTACGTTTATTTTGCCATAAAATAATTGCCAAAGCCAATCAGTGCAGCGTTAGAGTGGACGCAGAGCACTGACGTTTTCGATTAACCTTTCGCCTGAGAATGAGGTAAGACGGCAGGGAGCCTCTATTTCATTAGTCTCATAGTGTCTTATGAGAAAACACTGCAATCAAAAGGCATGCACACATGCATAGGTGCATACATGTTCTCATGACCATGCTTTGCAGGTATGGGGAAGAGGGTCCAAAACAGGAGGGTGCCCCTGAAGACAAGCTGCATCTAGTGTCCAACAGTCTTGAAAGCACTCCAACTACAGAGTCCTCATTTGCCAATCAGACATTAGGAAAAAGTGCTCATTATTTCCTTTATATCTGTGAAATTAGATGGTTTTGATAAAATTCTTAAGGAATTTTACTTGAAGGTGAACCCAAAATCTCTGCTTGCATTATGTTCTAGGGATAAACATGGAGGTCCAGAAATGCCCTAATGGTTCCTTTGCCCAGAGTCAATTTTCCTGTTACCTGAGTACTAGAAAAATAAGTTTCTGCTCACCCAAAGTAGATGATATAAGTATCTGTCTTATGATCTTTTTATAGGAAAACTTGCTCGGGGTAGTTACAGTTATAATATCAAAGTATGTCTCTTCTAAAATGTGTGTAGAAATTTAAATGTCACTGTCAGTGCTGAAAATGAGACCTAGGCTCAGAGGTCTCCATGGGTTGACTCTGTTCTGCCATGAAGGGCAACGCTAGCCTTCTCAGCCTCTCTTTCACCTGGCTGCCTTCTTGTACTTCTTAGACTCCAGAACTGAAAGCCAATAAACGTACCTACATTATAAAGTACCCCATTCATGGTGGTCCGGCTACACAGACTAAGACCCTTAGTGCTTTGAGAGATGATGTGTGTAACCTGGGTTTATCTGCTTTAGCCTTCCACGTGTTGGGAATAGCGCAGAGCTCAGAACTGAGGGCACATACCTTCCACGTGTTGGGAATAGCTCAGACCTTAGAACTGAGGGCACGTGCTAGTCGGCTGGCAGCTGCTGACTACTGCTGTACCTGGAGGGGCTTCTTAACCTCTGTCCTTTCTCATCTGTAAAGGGATGTGTCCGCCTCAGAATTGTGCTTGAAAGTCAGTAAAATAAGGCATATCCGTTCTAGAATTTGGGCATAACAAGTGTTGTCATAATTATGGGATGGAGGAGAAAGCAGGAACTCTGAGACCCGCAGCAAATGACTACTTTTAACCAGATAGTGAGCAGACACCATCTGCTTGTAATCTATTCTAGAGTATTCTTGAGGTCTATACTAAGTAGTCTTAACTTCAAACTCCATGTTTCAGCTCATCCTGGAAATATTGACGTGAGTCAGTTTCAGAGGCCCCCAGTTTCTCTGAAACATGTTGACAATTGTCCACCATTTCAGCACTCTTGGCTGCAAGCTGCTGGCCAAAACCTGGTACTGATTTAAGAAATGGAGATCTGCTTCCTGTGGCCCTGATCTGCTCTCGATCCCCTGGTACATGTGCACCCCATCTTTCCCGGTCTAAGAACACCTCGTAACAAACCACCTGGAGCTCGTAGCTCTGACTCCGGTCACAACAGTGCTCCCTTCCATGTTGTTATACTTGCTTCCCACCCCCACCCCCAAAATAATATTTTTGTTGTCTTTGGCATTCTCACGATTTTACTCTATTTCTAAACTCTGAACAGTGTCTGTCAAGTTGACCCCATTAGACGTTACCCTGAATATGTACGTCTTACATACATGCTTGTCTTTTTAGAAGCTAAACTGATTTGAGAGTGGACTCCTGTGCAGCTACATGGGATGGGCCTAGAAATGCCTCTCCCTTTGTATGGGGGAGGCTTGATTGTCAGAACTAATTATTGTAATCACATATTCATTTTTCTTAAATCATATGGTAGACGTTTTTACTATAGATTCAGAGCTGATTTTTAAAGACATTTATCTTCATTATTTGGATGTGTGAACAGGTTGGTATGGCGCAGGTGTGAGGTCAGAGGGTGGCCTTCAGGAGCCAGTTCTGTCCCTCCACTGTGGGTTCTGGGGGTCAAACTCAGCTTACCAGGGTGGTTTGGTTTCTGTCACTGTGACAAATCACAACCAAAAGTGACTTATGAATGAGTATGGGTTTGTTTGTTTGTTTTGTGTGGGTTGTTTTTTGTTTTGAGTTTTTTGTTTGTTTGTTTTTTTGTTTTTTTGGCTTATGATTCCAGAGCGATAAGAGCCTATTGTGGGCCAGGAAGCAGGGCAGCAAGGGGCAGGAATGAAGTTGAGAGCCCACATCCCCAAAGGCAAGAGCAAAGCAGAGAAAGCAAAGAGGAAGAGAAGAGAGGCTTTAAACTCAAAGGCGCCTTCAGCAAGGCAGCCCCACCAAAAACTTCCCAAACAGCATGTGGTCTCGCCTGCTTAGCCCTCTCACCAGTCCAACATTTAATTCTTAAACCTAAGATCACATTGAACCCTAATCAGATCCCAAACTTCCAGGCATGGGGTTGCCTTAAGGCCTCTCTTCCTCCATCAAGCAGTTTTAGTGTTTCCACCAGAGGGGACTAACCGTTCATTGTGCTCTCAGTTTCTGAGGGTTGAATGGTCCTGGATGCTAGGAACCCATCGGTTCTCTCTTCCATGCAGCGGCTAGTACTAACATTTCAGAAACATTGGAGATCGTTTCCCTTAGGGCAGTTTTTTTTTAGTACAAAAATACATGTTTATGAATTATAAATTGAGGTGAGTTATGTTCAGAACTGTGACATGAAATACAAGAGAGAAGTAGGAAGAACGTCCTACAATAATCATAACAAAAATTCTGTGGTTCACTTTCATATATGTTTAACATTATATAGTTTTGTAGGATTTAACATGTATCCCATTATGTGGGATGGGTTATGGACTAACAACTTTGCAAAATATCATTTAGACAATACATTAGAATAGTACATAATTTTTAGATTAAATCATGATTAACATATGTGTGTGGTCTATACATAAAACATAAATATAAGAAATAAAAAGAAATATAACTACTGTGTTAATTGTTATGACTTTATTACTAGAAGGTAGTGTGGTAATTGAGCAGATATATTTCAGTTAAAATATGTGACTGTTTTTAGATACCATTTCCAAGCTCGTAACCTTGTGAAACATTAACTTCTGTATTTAGGAATCCCTGGAGACAGTCTTAGTGGAGTGCTTGCTGTGGTACCATGAGCTTGGATCCCCAAGATGGGCGTGCCTGTAATCCCAGCAGTGGGGACAAGGATAGGAAAGGCATGGCGGGGGAGGCAGATACGGGCAGATCCCTGAAGCTCACTAGCCACCTACACAGCAGGATTAGTGAGTTCCAGGTTCAGTAGTAGACCCCATCTCAATAAACAAAATGGGGGTGCAACTCAAGAAGACACGGATGTCATGTGCTCCACATGCATGCACATGCATATATATATAGACTTTCACATACACCCTACACAGAAAAAGTGAATAATCTTTTAATTCTAGACTAATACCTTGTTACACTAAATAACTGGATATTCATAGACTTCAAGCATCAGATGAAAATCTCCATCATCATTTGATATGCATTTCCCTTTTTTTTCTGTGAAGAGAAAATGGTGGTTCCACAGTGAAACGAAAGAGCCTGTCTCCCAGCCACCTTACGACACCAAGAGCACCCAGAGAAGTGATTTTCAAACGCCAGCTTGCCCACTGGTTTTGCCAGTCAGACCCAACAGGATGCGAAAGCCTTCTTGTGGAATAGGTAAGGTCAGCCATGGTAAAACTTTTTATTACGATGTGTTGGGCACCTCCTGAGAAAATGATCTCTCTACAGGAGTTGAAAATACATGGACAGCCAAGAGAGCCCGGGAAAGACTCTTAGTCCCTGACAGGGGACCCCACATCTCCAGACACTGGACGGACATTAGTCACACCAGCTTCCAAGTCAGAAACTCTGGAACACTCTGCCCAGTTTTGCCACCAAATTCTAAAAGCTGTAACTATTGGAATAACACCTAACCCTAAATGGCAGAATCTCAGAGTATGATCTGAGGGGTGCTGATGGTGGGTGTGGAATGTCCCTCCTAAGCTGGTGTGTCTGAACAGACCTCCAGCCAGTGATGTCTCTGTAAAGCCTTCAGAATGTGGAGGCCCCACCCCTTAGGGTAGTCCAACCCAACTTCCTGTTCTCTCTCCAAATCCTGACCATCAATGCAGTGTGACTGGCCAACTTCAAACATCTGCCACCATGCCTTCCCTGCCACAGTGGCCTCATTCCTCTGGAGCTATAAACCAAAATGAATCCTTTTTCTCTTAAGTCGCTTTATATCAGAGCATTTTGACTCAGCAGCAACAACAACAAAAAACAAAATGCTAATTGTTATTGATCTTTATAGATAGTGCTTACAAAAGAAGAAATAGTCGATTAAATTTTATGAAATGTGAATTTAAAAGTTAAATAAAAAATTAACCTGTAGAATATCCTTTTCTAAGAATAAGCATAATGATTTCCAAAGCATATTTCCCTGTTTTTTTTATCATCTCATTCTTATTTTTAGATCATGTCATGATCGGTGCTTAAAATACATAACTTAGGAAATACCATTTCAGATTATTAAACATTTTTAGATCTAAAATGATTTATTTGTCTATCACTGTAGCAAACCAAGTCACTTCTTGTTAAAACCATAATGCTAGTAAGAGTCAACAAAGGATTCCTTTTAAAGATCTTTAATGCTCTGACCTCTGTGATCTGGTCTGTTTAGCTGAAAATACATAGGTTAGCTAGACCAAAGGTCACAGCATTAAAAAATAGAAAATGATTGTATGTGTCATGCATAATTCCTAGCTCCAGGGTAGGGGTTCGTGTAAAGGCTAACTAGTCATCTCTGACCATGGCCTCTCCTTTAGAAAGAAAATTTCTGCTTCTGACTCATGATTTAGAGTGAGTACAGATAGCTCCATTTTCTGTCTCCTAAGACTATGAAATATCAGAGAAATAAGGATAAAGTGAATGGAAGGAATTTTTATGGAGTGTGTGGGAGAGAGAATGGAAGCCTACCGATGGGTCAAAGACAAAGAAGCATATGGAGATGGAACCTCCGGCATGTCAGCAGACACAGCAGAGGACAAGAACCAAGAAAGCAGGAGAGCATCACTCCAAGTCAGGCTTTTGGCATGGCAGCTTCTACTCTGTCTTAACACACCTTTAATCCCAGCACTGAGAAGTTGGAGGCAGGTGGGTCTCTGTGAATTTAAGGCCAGTCTGGTCAGTATAGCAAGTTCTTGGCCAACTGAAACTTATAGTTGAGACTCCATCTCAAAATTAATGAAAAAAGGAAAGAAAGGAGGAAGGAAGGAAGAAAGAAAAGAAGGAAGGAAGGAGAAAGAAGGAAGGAAGGAAGGAAGGAAGGAAGGAGGGAAGGAGGGAAGGAAGAAAGGAAGAAAGGAAGGAAGGAAAAGGGACTACTAAGAGCTGGAGAGATGGCTCAGCGACTAAAGAGCACTTCCTTCTCTTGTAGAAAACCCTAGCTTGGCTTCCAGCATTCACATGGCAGTTCACACCTATAACTCCACTTCCAGAGGGTCCGATGCCATCTTCTCACCTCTGCAGGCTCCTTCATGAACATGGTACACATAAACTCACACAGGCACACACATAAATATAGGTACTAGAGAACTCTTTTTTATTAATGAAGACTATTGGAGCCTAGACTTTTAGCCAGACAATAACTATCACACTGGGTGTACTGGAAAATCATTCTGATCCTTCTATTTTTAATCATGAGTGGACAGCCAAAACACAGAATTATGCCAAGGTAATTACCCTGGATAAAGACAAGGAAACATTAAGAGCATAAAACAAAACAAAAATCTAAAAAGTGTGAGCAAAGAGAAACCAGGTAGAGAGACCATCAGGAAGTTCAATTTTTCTGGTGCTATTTTCTGAAAGATGTAACACGAATTCTAATCAGTCTTAGTAATAAAAATCCAGAGTCAGATATTGTGGCAAAGGCTGAAAGGTCAGAGAGACAAAGGAGCCAGTCACAGCCACCTCTTAACGGCCAACTTCTCAGGTGGAAAGGGGGCGAGCTCCTGTTTCTGTCCTGGTTTATCACTTCCTCTCTCCTCCCAGCCATACCATTTCCTGTTTCCTCCCCCCAGGTGCTGGGATTAAAGGTGGGTGCCACACTGCCTGGTCTCTATGGTTAACTCGTGACTAGCTCTACACTCTGATCTCCAGGCAAGCTTTATTTGTTAGAGCACAAAATATCACCACAGAAAGGAGTAAAATGAAGGCGCGATAATGACTAAACCTGGTGTAGGAGGTTCTTTTGTTTATGTGTTGCTTTCATTGGTTGAATAAAGGAACTGTCTTGGCCTTTTGATAGGGCAGAACTTAGATAAGAAGGGAAGACAGAACTGGATGCTGGGAAGGACAGACAGACAGATGCCACGGTTCTCCTGCCCAAGACAGACGCTGGTTAGACTCATGCCAGTAAGCCAATAAGTGGCTAGAGATAATGGGCCAGGGAGTAATTTAATTAATATAATTTCTGTGTGGTTATTTTTGGGGTTAAGCTGACCGGGCTGTGGGATGCAGCCTGCTCCTCTTACTATATAAAACATAGCATTTATTGAGAACATATTGTTTGTCAGGTACTTTATAGAACTTTCAAACATAAACTCTGGTTTTAGTCTCAAATTAACTCTATAAAGCAGTCATTCTCAACCTGTGAGTTACAACTCCTTGGGGTCAAAAGACCCTTTTACAGGGGTCACATATCAGATATTTACATTCCAATTTATAACAGTAGCAAAATTACAATTATGAAGTAGCAACAAAAACAATTTTATGGTGTGTGGGGGGGGTCACCACAACATGAGGAATTGCATTAAATAGTCACAGCATTAGGAATGTCGAGAAACACTTCTATATAGTGCAAGGGTGTAGCAATAAAATTGTCATCCTCAGTTTTCAGATCAGACAGTATAAGATTGCAGAAGTTTACCTTACCCTTTTAGGGACTTTTGCTGGGCCTAAAACTTAAATTAACATGAAGATCAACAAGAGGAAAACACACACATTTTTAAGAGCACGTTTTTGTTTTTGTTTTGTTGTTGTTGTTGCTTTGTTTTTGGGAACTAGGAGTCTCATAAGGAAATGGAGATCAAGCGACATTGAATTGAGCCCGTGTGTCCTGATTTGGACAGAACTGCTTACAGCTTAGTGTAAAGACATCCAAAGGCAAAGGGACTTGGTTCAGGTTAGCCCACTGGGCGGAGAAGCTAGGAACTGGTAGAGAAGGTCGGGTACAGATGCCCTCCAGGCCTATTTCCCTGGAGTGAGATGCGATGAGACTGTGCTTCTGCTGGAGAAAGGGCCTCTTTTAACTGGATCTCATCTCGTGCTGCACGTGAATGTTTCCTACTTTCTCATGCTGTGATCTTCGATCCAGCTGATCTATGTATCTTCATCTAGACGGACCAAGTCACAGAAGTCAGAGCGTTCAAGACCTCTAAAAGGAATCCTTTGTTAATTCTTGTTGGCATTATGGTTTTAATAAAATGTGACTCAGTTTACCATCATGACATTCTTAGGTATAATCATTTTAGATCTGAAAATATTTAATAATCTGTGTAAGGAAGCTCAGAATGTTTCCCTTGCATCCACTCATACAACACTGAGGGTTTCATGGTGCATTTGTCTAAACAGTTTCCTTCACTCCCCTCCCTCCTCCTGTCCTCCCCCTCCAGTTCCCATTCTCCCAGAGGGTCCCCACTTTCTGCTTTCGACTATCCCATTACCTTCCCCACCCTTCCCTTAGGAGCTCTCCTTTCACGCCCCCTTTCTAACTTTATGATCTCCACACATACATATAGTCTCTCGCTCACACACATAAACTTTAAATTTGGGTTCCTCACATGAGAGAAAGCGTGTGCTGTTTGTCTTTCTCAGTTTTTCCTTGCTTCACTTAACTTCTATCCTATCCATTTTCCTGCAGAGGTCATGGTTTCAGTTTTCTTCATGACTGCATAATATTCCTTTGTGTGTGTGTGCCACACCTTCATGATGCACTCATCTGTAGATAGCTAGACAGGTTCTATTCCTTCCTGATTATTGCGAATGTGCAGCAATAACCACGGATACGTGAATGTCTCTGTGGTGCGCTGACTTAGCTAACTTTGGGTACCCAAGTGTGGTACAACTGGGTCATATGACAGCTCCATTTTTAATTTTCCTGACACCTCCAATCTGATTTCCATACCATCTACTGTTTTTCAGGCTCTATCAACAATCATCAATATATTAGAGGAGCAGGTTTCAGGGTGGCACCTTCAGCTAGCACAGAGTTTAAGTAGCTTGCTGAAGGCAGACGATTGGCTCAGCTGGTAGCTGGTTGCGGTGTCTGTGCTCAAAGCTAACACTCTGCTCAGCCTCTGAAATGGTAAAGAAATCACCCTATAAAAGGCATTGGAAGGGTGCACTGGGTGTAGCTGGATCTGAAAGAAAGAACATAGAAACATGTTTTGCTGTATCATGAAACAGCAAAACAAATTATGAAGAGAAGATTCTCAAACTTTCCATATGAAAACAAGAAAACTGTGACTATTTAAGAAACGATCCATGTGAAGTCCCCAGCTCATTAGCACATGCTCAGTGAGCTTGTATCTGTAGATTCTCAGGGGAAATCATACCCTAGCAGGTTTAAGTGGCATGGGTACTAGGACACTTTCTGGTGGAACCAGGCATTGAACTTACCAAGAAAGAAACAAAACTCTCTATGGCTCTTAAAGGAACAAAAATATTATAATTAGATGATTCGTAGGATTGGCACCAGAACTAAGTAAAACACCATCTGCGTATTATATACTCAGTGCTCGTATATAATAATACAATATGATATTATATGATGATGATGATGATAATAATAATAATTAATAATAATAAATGGTGGCTGTGTGAGTCTTTAGATATTGTATTGAACTGTTAGGTACTGGATTGGAACTTAGCTTTTAAAACCTAGCATATTCTCTCTCTCTCTCTCTCTCTCTCTCTCTCTCTCTCTCTCTCTCTCTCCTCTCTCTCTGTCTTTCTGTCTGTGTTTTGGTCTATCTACCTGTCTCTCTCCCTCCCCCTCCCTCTTCTATTGATATTCCCCATTACTAAGTTCATTATTATATCCTAAGGTCTAGCATAGTGATCAAACTCAATAAGTAGTTTGAATAACCAAATGAATATACAGTCAAATGCTAAACTATTAACTAAACTATTGAATACTACATATTACTCAATAAACTGAATGCAAATTTAAACTCACAAAGAAAAAGTCCCAACTGACCTGAAACAATTCCTATGCAGGAGGTGCTTTGTTATTAGTGAAAAAATTACTGTACCACTCAGGCTGTGTAAGACTTCAGCTGTGTGCCCATCTTTTACAGCATACACACTATGCCAGCGTGTACTGAGGCCAGCGAGAAGCAACCTCTGTTCCCTCAACCCACGTCGTTACGCCTCATCTCTGGCATCTCAGCAATGTTATCTTGTGCTGACAGTGAAAGTGCCCTTCCCACCACACAGCTTCCTGGCTGCCACCCACACTCAGTTCACAAATGGCCTTGCTTCATCATGTCTGAGGCCCTGTAAGATCCAGTCATATTCTGGATTTGTATCATAAAACTTCGTAATCTGGAAAAGGCAATCTAATTGGTAAATTGGTGAAGGGTGGCATTTTTGGTTGAAGTAAACCCTTGGCTGCTCTTTTGAGTTACAGATTCAGACCCAGTGGTAAAATTATTTGCCTAAGATGGGTTTCAGTTTATTGGTTTTTTTTTTTTGCTCCAAAATGTATGCTTTCTGCTGCATTTATTTATTTATTATTTTAAATCTGGCATATGCAGCATCTTAGTTTCTTTTCTGTTGCTGTGAAGAGAAATCATGACCAAAGCAACTTGTAGAAGAAAGAATTTGTCGTAGTTTCAGAAGGTACGCTCATGATTACCATGGTGGGGAGCATGGCACACATATGCCCCCCACACTCACACAAATACACATACATACTCACACACATACAAACATACATATATACACATGCACACTCCTACACACATATACATACACACATGTATACATACACCTCACACATATACACTCACACTGGCACACACATACAAACACATACATATACACACACAAAAACAAAATGAAAACATCCAAAATATATCATGAGAACTACAGTTTTTACATTTGTGATGTTTTTATGTGGGACTCAAATGAATTCTACTGAGAAGAGTGGTGTTTCCAAGAGGAAAATATTTGCAGATGTTTCATAAGTAGCTATAAAGAGTTAAGAAATGTTCCCAAGTTAAAACTGCTAAGTTACAGCTGGGCGGCGGTGGAACACACCTTTTTAAGCCCAGCACTCAGGAGGCAGAGGTAGGTAGCTCTCTGAGTGCAAGGCCAGCCTGGTCTACAGAGTACTGGGAAAGACAGGAGGAATCAGGGAGCATCTCTGGGGTCAGCTAGAAACCGAGTGCAATGAAAACTCCCAGGAGTCTGAGGATGACCCTAACTGAGACTCCTAGCAGCGAGAGATACAAAGCCTGAAGCAGCCGTCTCCTGTAACCACACAATCCACTCACATAACCTCTAACCTACCATTTGCCCTGCCTCCAAGATATATTGGGGTAAAGGTGGCTTGGAAATTATGGGAGTGGCCAATCAATGACTTGAGACCCATACCATGTGAGCGAACCCCTTCCTGATACTGCCTGAAAGACCAGGACCCAGAGTGTGGACAGCTTATAAACTAGAACCAAAGATGACTAGAAAACAAGAGGGAAAATAGTCAATGAAATAATTTCTAGTGATAGTCTGCTATACTCATAGATCATTGCCTAGCCCAGTTGTCATCAGAGAGGCTTCACCTAGCAGCTACTGGAAACAAATGCAGAGACCCACAGTCAGTCACTAGGCAGAGCTGCGGGAATCCTGTGGAAGAGGGGGAAGAAGGGTTAGGGGAATCAGAGAGGTCAAGGACACCATGGGAAAAATACAGAGAGCCAACTGACCTGGACTCATGGAGGCTCATGCAGATGGAACAGTCAGCCAAAATCTTGCATGGGATTGATCTGGGTCCTCTGCAGCAGTTGTGTGTATTCACCCTCTGCGGGGCTCTTTCCTCCTACAGGATTGCCCAGCCTGAGGAGAAGAGGGCCTAGTCTCGCTGTAACTTACATCCCACAGCTGACTGGTGTGTTTTGGAAGGCCTGCACTTTCCTGAAGGGAAAGGAGAGGGATTTGTTGGGGGGAAGTTGGAAAGGGGGACTGGGAGGAAAAGAGGGAAGGAGTGGAAACTGATTTATCTGGGAAAAATTAATTGATTAATTAATAAAAAATTTAAAGATGTAATTAAAAAGAATGAAGCAAGTCTTTGCAAGACTTTTTAAATGTATCTTTTCTGCAGAATTTACAATGGGCTTCCAAAGCTACACTGAACACTAGAAACTGGAGGTGAGGGAGAAAAAAATGGGGAAAGGAAAAATGTGTAGAATGTTTTTAGCCAAGAGATAAATCATAAACCTAATTAAATCAAGCTGTTTTTAAGTCTATATTTATATATTTAATCCACATTAGGTAGAGAATATTATTCAGAGGTTTACTTTCTTATGAGAAAATTTTAAAATAGTAAACCAAGTTCTTGAAGAAGAAAAAGAAAAGAAAAAGAAAAATGTGGGATTATCTTGACTGTGTTAGTGAATGTGGGAGTCAGCCCATAGTGGGGAGCACCATCTTCCAGGCATGGGTCAAGGGCTGTGTAGGAGTGAAACGTGTGAGCTAAATGCCAGGAGCTGGTGGAATTCATTTCTCTCTGCTCTTGGCTGTGGGACGCGAGATGATCTAGTCTTACGTCACTGCCACCTCGACCTCTCTGAGATAACGGACTGTAACCTGAGACAGGAAACTGAGCAAGTTCTTTTTGTTCAGGGCATCTTAGCAGAGTAACAGAAATGAAACTACGATACTAATTAGGTACATTTTAGAAGAGAGGAAAGTGAACCCCAGTGAAGCTACCAGGGCTGCCCCAAGTTGCCCGCGCTCAGGATACGTGGTAGAGCCTGGATCTGAAGACGTGCCTGTCCTTCACCACGGCTCATGCACTGGCTTCTCCACTAACTCACTAGTCAATTCTAAGATGCGGAGGTGCTGTGCTTTATCTAAGAAGTTGTTGCTTGCTGAGATTAGTGAACGCATCGATGCTCGGATAGTGAAAACATGGTATTTATAAGGAGACAGTCATTTTTTAATATGCAAGAAAAATATAAATTTTGGGATTTCCTCAGTGCTGCAGCTCTGACGTTGCTGGCATCTGCTCTTCTTGCTGTGCTCATAAGTCCTCGGAAACTGGGAGCTAATTAGAAACCAAGGAAATATTATCACTTGTATCCTGTCTGTATTCTCCATTCTTATTTATTCGCCCAAATTAGACTATGTTCATTCGCTTGTTTTAGACAGGTTTTCATTATATCACTCTTGCTAACCTGAGACTTGCCACATAGACCAGGCTAGCCTCATATTCACAGGGCTACACCTGCCTCTGCCTCCTGGGTGTTCACACCAAAGGTTGCAGCACTACGTTAGGCCACAGTCTGTCGCACTGGGAGGAACCATGAGTTATTTTACTTTGTTCCATTTTGTTGGAGACTGAGTTTCACTGAGTATCCAAGGCTGGCCTTAAACTCATTATACAGCCCAGGCTGGCCTCAAACTTGTGGTATTCCTCCTGCCTAGGTGCTGCGATTAAAGCATATTCCACCACTTCCAGCGTACAAGTATGAGCTGTAAAGATTATATTTTGTTACACTTTAATGGTTTATGTACATAAGGCACATAATTTGAATGCTATAAAATATATGATCAAAATTCAATCCACCCCTCTCTACCTTTCCTCAGTCACACAGTTCTTCCCTACTGGAGCCACCAGAATCAATTTCTTATGCGCTATCCCATAGATGTGCCGGGATATGCAAATTCTTACATCCACGTCTGCATTTGTTAAAAAGAGAATCAAAAGTATTTCCTTTGGCAGAATTCATTCAGCTCTTTTATTGTCAGTAGCAGGTAGACATTGCAAACGAGGGGAACCTCTGTTACTGGGTTGAAGAGTAAGAATTTCTGCTCAGCAATGCCAGCCATCTTGAGTGTCCCCGTGGCATCAGCACAGAATTCTTTGGGCATCATCATAGTGACTTAGCCACGACCACACATTCAGTGGAAAATCTTTCACACCCTTTCAAATTGTCAGAAACAACTTTGTTCTCGCTAAGGCATACTGGTGTCTGTTTAAAAGCCTATCTAACAGGAGCTGAAGAACCGGCTTAGTGGTTAAGAGCACTGGCTGCTCTTCCAGATGACCTGGGCTTTATTCTCAGCAGCGCACAGTGACTCCCAACCTTCTGTAACTCCAGTCCTCGGAGATCTGACACCCTCCTCGAGCCTTTGAAAGAATCGGGTACACGAGTGCATATACACACATGCAGGGAAAATGCTCAGCCACGTAAAATAAAAATAAATCTTTTTAATTTATCAATTCCAAGTGTGAAACTTTTTATTTAGATATTTTCATTCAGAATAAATTCTGAATCCATATTATTATAGCTATGGTTAGATAACTTAAGGGATTTCTGTTGACCTTTGTTTGGAACCTACTGTGTAGAGCAGGCTATCCTGAAACTCACAGGACTGCTTGCCTTTGCCTCCCAAGCACCAGGACTGAGGGAGTCTTCCACATGCCTGGCATTTTTTGACAGTTTCATAAAGGATAAATATCACAATATTTGTATTTCCATATTCAGATCTAATTATCATACTGATTTCACTGAAATACCTCTCATCTTTCCTAGTTCCGCTTACGTGCCTGAGTTCATCAGAACATAAAAACAATTTCGTAGAATACATCTCCTTTATTCATCAATATGATTCCAGGAAAAGTCCCAATGAGCCCATCTGGGGAAAGGTGAGGCAATGCTCAGAACTAAGCGTTTAATACGATACAGAACAGACGTACAGGAGAACTTTGCAGTCGTGTTTGTCTTTCTAATCGTTTATCTAAACAAACGTAGTCATCAGCAGGTTAGACTCAGCTCGTGGCGTGTAAGGAACAAGGATGGTGTCATGGTTTTGAACCCCGGGGCCTTTGGTATATTTACCGAGAGCACTGGTTTAAAGTGATAATTGATAAACATTTTAGATGTTCTCATGAGCAGGACAGAATTGAAGAGTCGTTGCTGGAAAGTCTAACGATACAGATGTTTGTTTTCATAGTTCATAGTAAGGAATCCTTTCGGACATTTGGACGCAATCATCAAGTCTATGGATTGATTATAGTTTCATTTGCAGCCATAGCAACCTATGAAGCAAAAAATAAAATCCCACGCAAATAGTTGCATTTGGACAAGTAGCGGTGGTCAGAAAGCACAGACGCTTAGGTGACTGTCTGCTTTTTACTTCTCGGCTCCGTCTATTTTCCCCGTTTACAAGGCTCACCAAAACTTCTGTGGTGTCTTTGGTTTTGGGCTGAAGTGACGGTTAGCGGAGAAGCAGACAAAGACGTTCCTTCATAACCAGGACTTGAACTCCCCACACACGCAGCTCCAGTTCAGGCTTCTCTGGATAATGTCATCTTTGTTTTCCTTTCCAGAGACACGGAACCTTTGTGCAGAGAGAGATAAAGCCACAGACTCTGCCGATAGTTCCCAAGGAGGGACCAGAGGTATTACCAAACGCTCTAGGGTCATGTTCATCAGAACAGCCCCCAAAAACAGAAAAAGGAAACTCGTCAGGAGACAGAATGACCTCACCAGGCCCACGCTGGCAGAATTCCCAAGAACTGCTGCAGACGTAGATCAACTTATGAGAAGCAGAAGGTCCAGCGCCTGGTGTGGGTGAGGACTGTGGCGCACTGTAGGGCGAACTCTTCTCACCAGGCACGAGCCCTCAAACCCACTAATAATAAAGCCAGGGTAAGTGAGGACAAACTCTGGTGTTCAGATAAAAACGTCATCTCTGGAATGTAGGCAGATTTCCCCAATGTCATGTAGGCACTTGGCACTGGCGTTGTTGTGTTCAGAACACAGAATTTACATAAATAGGGGGAAAGATTAAATAGCCCAGCCCAATTTTACATGGCCCCAATGAGTGATAGATTATGAAACAGTCTATCTGTCTCTTTTATAAACAAAACAACTTAACAGAAAAACAGGATCTCAAAGGAGAGGCCCGGTTCACTCAATCGATCGTTAGTCACAGCCCTCAAGTCCCACTGGTTGGGATGCTGACTGTGCTTCATGAAAGCTGTGTGGCCTTGTGTAAGTTATTTAACCTCTGGCTTAGTCAGGGTTTCTGATGCAATGAAGCACCATGACCAAAATGTGCACTGGGGAGGAAAGGGTTTATTTGACTTCACACTTCGGCGTTGCCGTTCATCACTGAAGAGATTCAGGACAGGAAGTCAAACAGGGCAGGATCCCGGAGGCAGGAGCTAACGCTGAGGTCATGGAGGGGTGCTGCTTACTGGCTTGCTCCTCATGGCTTACTCAGCCTGCTTTCTCATAGAATCCAGGACCAGCTGCTAGAGATGGCACTGCCCACCATGGGCTGGGCCTTCCCCTATTGATCACTAAATGAGAAATGCCTTACAGCAGGATCTCAAGAAGGCATTTCCTCAGCTGAGGCTCCTTCCTCTGATGACTCTAGCTTGTGTCACATTGACACTCAAAACCACCCAGTACCACCTCTTTAGATTTCATAAAGTTATTGAGCATGAGATTGTACACACTGATCAATAAATGGTCATTGTAATGCCATGGTTACTATTACTACTCTCAGACCTCCTCTATACACAACTGAGAGTGTGAAAACCAAAAGCATTCATCAGTACAGTCACACACACAAACACAAATCAAAGACTCATGAGAACTTAGGAGATGAAAGACCTCCTACATTGTTTTGACCGCATCATATATCACACTAGCTTGGTTTAGATGATTTGGTAAAAATTGCTTCTATGACTCTTCTGACTTGTTATGTTGGATGTGCCATGATATGGAGAATTAGGTGGAAGGGTTGTGTACAGAAGCACATGATATACACATGGAGAATTAGGTGGAAGGGTTGTGTACAGAAGCACATGATATACACATGGAGAATTAGGTGGAAGGGTTGTGTACAGAAGCACATGATATACACATGGAGAATTAGGTGGAAGGGTTGTATTGTGTAAGAGAAGAAGCACATGATATACACATGGAGAATTAGGTGGAAGGGTTGTATTGCATATGAGCAGAAGCACACGAATTTTCCTCTGATTCAGACAACAATTTCTCCTCCACCTCATCCCCACTAAGAGAAGTTTAATAAACTACAAAGAGTCATGCTTGTGTGTTGGGGATTTCTGTCCTGGTGGATAAAGGCTGATGGTGAACCGTTTCGATGCCAAAATTCAGTATAAAATAAACAACCAAATAGAGATAATCATAAAGGAGAGAACTCCTGTGTTCCAAAATAGGAAAGGGGCTTGTTTCTGCACCAGTGTGTAATCTGACAATGTTGTCAAAGCACACACATTGCCATATAGTCGGGGTGAAGCTGACTGCATTAGTACCCATTAGTCAAATCATCCTCAGATCCTACCTGTTTCGTGAGTTCTAGTTGCTATTAATAATAAAAACCAGAGATAGATATTAGGGGGTGAAAGCTGAAAGATCAGAGAAGCAGAGCAGCCCGCCACTAGAGAACTTACCTCTACAATTCTCAGCTCCCAAAGAGACTACGCTCCATTATCTGCCCAGCCATATCACTTCCTGTCTGTCTGTACAGACCTCCAGACTCTATGGTTAACTAAAGGCTAGCCCCTCCCTCTGATCTTTAGGCAAGCTTTATTTGTAGAGCACAAACAAACAATCACCATACTTACCTGCATATCTCAACTCCCTTCCAAAGCAAGGCTGTAGTACTGAAACAGTCTATACTGATGATGGTCTAGACTCTCATAATCAAAGAAGAGCATGCACCCAAGAATGGGAGGCATCTCACTCAGCAAGCACCGTTGAATCTGGCTGGTAAGAACTCTGATAAAGGGGGAGATGGTAATCAGATTTGAAAAAGGACCTAAAGACTTGATTTTGACTTCACCTTTGAGCAGATATGCAACTTTATAGTCTCCAAAGTAAAGAGATAGAATTGAAATTTTGAGGCCAGGCTCTGTCATCTTGAAGATGGCAGCTAGAAAATTTATATCTTTATAAACTAGAGATAGCCAGTAATCCAGTGGAGAGCAGAGCCAGGCTTGTGCCATACTCCAGTTTGCAACATGAGTTTATTGTAGGATTTATCCTCACAAAGTTAACAATTGAAGTTCTGCTACTGATGCTTCTGGGATGTCCAATAAAAGGCAATGCAACACTCACCCCTAGATATATCCATGATTCTCAGGAAAAAAAAAAAGAAAAAGATTAGATCACCAACAAAAATTGCACCTCTGAGCCAGGAGTGGTGTCTCAAGTTTGTTATCCTAGCATTTTGGGAAGCCAAAGCAGGAGGATTACAAGTTTGAGGCAAGCCTAGGATATATGGGGAGACTGTCTCAAGAAGAACTCTCCCAAATAAAATTATAAATCATACAGGAAGAAGAGCAAGCTGGGCAAAGATCTGCTAAAAAAAAAGATGAAAGTTTCAAAACTGAAAATAGTGGAATTAAAATACCCTGAAGACCTGTGTGCACATGTGCATATAAGTCTATCTGTAAATGTATGTGTACATGTGTATTTGTGTGTGTTAATGTATGTGTTCATGTGCGTGTCCAGTACCTACACATGCGTCCTTAGTACATGTGGCGATGTTACCTAGGTGACAGCACCCGCAGTGCTGCGGTTGGGCTGTGTGTCTTATATTTGCATCCTGAAATGTATTGATTTTTCTTAGTTGAGTAGATGCCTCACATTCTTGGTTGCATGTTCTTCTTTGATTATGTGATCTCTAGACCTTCATCAGTATAATGTTTCAGTTTGCTGCTGCCTGGCTTTGGAACAGCGATGAGATACACAGACAAGCAGAACCTGAAGATGATCTGACTAATGGGAGCCCTAACTCCAGTGTGAATCAGCAGCTTCTTATGCATTGCCCTGACTCTGCAACCCTGCTGCATGAATCAGTCTCTGGCACAGCTTCCTATTGCTCAACTCATCTGAGAACAGAATAGGATGGCAGATTTTGCTGTTCTGTGTACAACTCTCTAGTTTTTCAACTGAGACACGCTGTGGAATAATCCTCTTGTACACTATAAAGACTTGTCACTCAGATTGGTTTAATAAAATGCTGATTGACCAGTAGCCAAGCATGAAATATAGGTGGAGCAATTGAGCAACCAAAATGAGAATGCTGGGAGAAAGAAGAGCCGAGTCAGGAGTTACCAGCCAGAAGAACGTGCCATGTTAATAAAGGTACCGCCATGTGGCAGAGTATAAATAAGGAATATGGGTTAATTTAAGTGTAAGTTAGTGGGTAATAAGCCTGAGCTATTGGACAGGTATTTATTAGTAATATAAACCTCTGTGTCATAATTTGGGAAGTGGCTGCCAGGTATCTGGGAACAGGCAGATGGAAGAGAAATATTCGGGTTACAGAGACATGCCCCAAATTAACACATACCTATCATATCCATTAATCCTAGGCTGATTGTGCATTGGATCAGTGGATCTCAACCTGGGGATCAAACAACCCTTTCATTGGGATCACCTAAGACCTCTGGGAAACACAGATGTTTACATTACAACTCATAACAGTGCCAAAATTACAGTTAGGAAGTAGCAAAGAAAATAATTTCATGGTTGGGGTCACTACAACATGAGGAGCTGTGTTAAAGGACCTCAGCCTTAGGAAGGCTGAGAATCGCTACATCAGATCTACCACCACTCATCGATATCCATATGTTAGGCTTTTGTACTTTTATAATTTCTTTCAAAATTGGTTAAAAATTTATTTTCTTATTATACCACTCCATTTTTTTGAAATCTCTTAAAATGGATTTTATGATCTATGTTTATCTGTATGTACTTTTATGAACTCCAGAAGACAAGCACCAGATGTATATAGTCAGTCAGCCATCTTGAATCAATCTCTAATTCTCTTTTAAGTAAATTATTTGCAATCTTAGCACATTGCCCACCGAGGCATCGTTTCTGACCCAGGGAATATGTTTTACTGAAAAGTGAGGGTTTGGGGCAAATAGCCCAATAGTGGGCTATTGCTATCATAGGCTACATTGTCTCTTAATCTTTTCAAATATGAGATGTCTTTTTGTATTAAGAAAGAAAATATTATGTTTCCTCACAAAAATAGTTCATTGAACTTTTATTATCCATTGTTTGTGGAATGGATAATTACAAAAAAACGATGATTTTCAGCTTCCACAGTTAATTAAAACACCAATGTTGGCATTGCACAGAGTGTTTGAATTTTTCTGTTCAATTTCCTCACTAGATTCTTTCATGAGTAGATAAACTTTATCAGAATGTAGCATTATTTCAGTTAATCTAAACCAAAACTGAGCCCACAATGTTTCTTATAAATTAATATTCTCAGATGCTGCAATGAACACACGGATGTTTGCGACAGGCACACGTCACCATACTTGACCTCTGTGAAATAACTCCTAAAACCTTGGAATGTCCTAGGTCAAAGTGTCTTTGTGCCTGCTGTGGTGGTGTACACCTTCCGTCCTAACACTCAGAGGCAGAGGCAGGGGAATATCTGTGAATTCTAGACTAGCCTGGTCTACATAGTGAGTTCAAGGACAGCTAGGATTAAATGGAGAGACCCTGCCTCAAAATAGGGGGGAGGGGAGCACTTCTGATAATCCATAGTAATCTGGGGGCTCTTGGACCACACAGTGTTAGCTTGGCCTGGGGTGCACTGGAGACTTATGTCAGCTGCACAGGTGAACAGCCTTGTGTATAACTCTGGACACCAAAACACCAACTATGTCTGCGATGGACGGTACTTCACGCATGTTGTCAGCATGGTTCTCACACAGTTCCACTGGGGAAAGTAACTGGAACCCTTCCCATATCCTCCCCTGCTGTCTGACCCGTTCCCTGTCATAAACAATAGCAACGGGTTGGAGTTCTAGTGAGTCTAGGTCCTCTGAAAAATGAGGGTTGTCAGGGAGATCTCAAACTTCCTTTGGGGCCGTAGGCATTGTGCATATGGAGTACACCTGGTCATAAGAAACATCAGCCATCTCACTAGACCACAAAACAGTATCTCTTTCATAGTAAGCATTCAAGTCTTCAATTTAGAAAAACCAGCATAGGCAGCACATGTTAGGGATTTGTGTGTGTGTGTGTGTGTGTGTGTGTGTGTGTGTGTGTGTGTGTAACATTGTTGCCTGCACTTGCAGACATTTGATATCTCTCATCCAGTCCCTTCTCAGGTAACTGAAAAACTTTCTGAGAATCACTGGGAAAGACGCTTAGATCTAATACAACCAAAAGCTAAAAAATACAGTTTAGACAGCAAGGCGTCCACAGAGCAGATCCTGTCTATATAAACATTGGTTTCTACATGATACAGTATTGAAGTCATGATTGAAACGGAAGACTAAGAAAATAAAGGGCAGTAGATGTGCTCTGAAACTGAGCTACAAACCTACCTAATTAAGTTATTTTAGTGGGAATAAAATATCCTGTTACAGGGGGAAAATTCACTACTACTTGATAAACAGTGTACACTTAGCTAATATTATCTAAGCAATATTTTATCTTTGCTTTAAATACTGAAATCTTTGTGCTCCTCTCATCCTGAGAGTTTTTAATTTTATTTTAAAGAAATGAGACAGAGAATATGAAGACACCCCAAATTCTGTGGCCTCCCCACAAATGCACAGGTGTATCGGTTTGCACATAAATACACAAGCATCTATCACACACAAACACAGAGACACAGATGCAGACATGCACACACACACACACACAGTAAGAGAGAAGAGAACTGAAAAATCATTTGTGGTAGAGAGTATGGTATGCAGGAAAGGGGCATTGTAGGGAGACATGTTTCACAGTCAAGGGTCAAGATATTTGAAAATAAAACATGAAGGAGGTCAAGTGAAAACCCCAGTGCCAAATGAAGAATGCATCCCTATTAGCTGTGATTTGGGGAAGCCCTGGAGTCCCCCCAAACAATGCAGATTATCTTCGTTGCTCTTAGCGGCTCATCAGAACTAAATGGTAAGACTGTATTGCTAAGGTCAGCATTAAAGAAATCAAGCTAAACTTGAGCTAATGTTTCCTCCCTCTGGAATAGCTCACTCACTCTTTCTCTCTCTCTCCCTCTCTCGCTCTCGCTCTTTCTTCCTTTCTTTTGGTTTTTTTTTTTTTTTTTTTTTTTTTTTTTTTTTTTTTTTTTTTTTTTTTTTTTTTTTTTTTTTTTTTGGTTTTTTGAGACAGGGTTTCTCTGCGGCTTTGGAGCCTGTCCTGGAACTAGCTCTGTAGACCAGGCTGGTCTCAAACTCACAGAGATCCGCCTGCCTCTGCCTCCTGAGTGCTGGGATTAAAGGTGTGCGCCACTTTTTTTTTTTTTTTTTTGGTTTTTTGAGACAGGGTTTCTCTGCGGCTTTGGAGCCTGTCCTGGAACTAGCTCTGTAGACCAGGCTGGTCTCAAACTCACAGAGATCCGCCTGCCTCTGCCTCCTGAGTGCTGGGATAGAATACCTTTTATAGTGCCTGATGGCGCTATGAAAGAAGCTCTGGGTAAGTCAGCAGCAGTGACAAGATGTGCACACTGCTTCTGATTGGATTTAAGGCCTACTCCAAAGGAGGGACTTTGTTCCCTCCCTTGGCTAGGAAGATCACAGGCCCTGGGGGATAATCTACCATTGCTAGATTGCTAAATGGACATGTTGTCAAACTTCTTTCTAAATATTTATGTTTACACCCATAAACAAACGCTACTCTTAACTTTGATCAAAGAAGTTTGTTTTTTGCAGTAAGTTAATGTGAATGCAGAGACTCATGGCTACTCAAGGTGCTGAGCGCAAGTCGCCATTTAGTGCTTAGTCCTAAATGGGACATCTATGCCTTCCACCCCCCAAGGCCAAAGAAACTTCATGGGAGAAGCAGGCTGGCTGATGGGGAAGAAGAGCTATGATGGACAGGGGGAAGAGCTAGAAGAGGAACACAGACAAGCGGACATTCTGGTGCACGTGGACATTGTTCTTGCTTGCTGATGAAGGAGGAACTCCAAAGATGGTGACAGAATGTTCTAGACATGAAGGAGGTATTGCGGTGTGGGCATCCACTGCACAGGAATGCGACAATGACAGGACATAAACATGCCTGGCATGTTTAGGAGAAAATGGTTAACTCTGGGCAGGGCACAAAACATAGCGTGGGCAGCGTGGGTGGCTGGAGAGAGAGCAGACAGGGTGTAACCCTAGCAACAGCCAGGAACCTTCAGAAACTTTGAAGTAAGACTGAGGTTGTTTGGGCTTAGGTGCATCTGGAAGGACCAAAGTCAGTTACGTGTGGAGAAGGGATTGAGTCCAGGAAGGTGAGATCACATGGCAAACACCTGAACTCGGGAAGCCGGGCAGTGGGTGTGGGAAATGGACTGAAAGAAGCGCAGCCTGGTTCGTGACTGGTAAAAGGGTGCGAAAGTTCTGGGTGACCTAAGATGGCCCTAGCTGGAAGGGAGAGCAGAGCTGTAGGAGGAGGTGCATGGCTGGCAGAGGCAATGGTGGCCTGGGATATCGTAAGCATATCAGATATCGATCACGGAACATAAATGACCCAGTGGCTATGGTGCGTTTTCATCCTACGTGAGGCCTCGTGGGTAGAGCTGGACAATGGGCTCCAGGAGCCATGAGTGTGCCTAGCGCCTAGGTGGGCAAGATGAGAAGGCTGAACTGAATGAATGGGTGTGGTGCCCACACTTGGCCTTTTCACCCCATCAGCCTCGGGGGACTAAAGTTCCCACGGAGTCTGTACTCAAAGAGTGCAAAGTGACCTCTTCCGACCTGGCCTGAGAAGCCAAACCATTGTTTCCGACTTACTGTTGGCTTAAGTGGTCACAAAGTTTGCAAGATTTAAAGAGAGGCCCAGAGACTCCATCATTTGATAGAAGTGTCAGAAGGCTCTAGCTAATGTTTTCAAACTGCCAAGAGTCTAAGAATATGAAAGAGGATGGCAAGGAATTGATGCTAAGACTTCAGGTCTCGGAAGCTCGCCTTAGGTAAGGAGGGAGGAGCCGGAGGTGAATGTAGACCCTGAGATCCCCTAGATCATCAAACCTTGCTGCTGTGATGGGCTCACGGGCAGCTGAGATCTACGTTCCTCTTACCCACTGCCCCATCTTAACAAGTACAATGTCAGCTATCCAAATGACCATCATGTAACATGATGGACTGCCACCCTGAGAGGTCAGGGGACATTCTGAGAGTCACACAACTAGGCTCTGATAGAGTGGAGACTCAGAAACTTCCTTTCCTGCTCCCACAGGGTCAGCTCTTCCCACAGCTGGGCAATGGTGCCACTAATAGGCACATGCTCAAGACCGGTCTTGTGCCCATCCACATTATGGGGCCAGTCTTCTGGCAAAGCCACTGTGTTGTTGGCATTTATGTTGTTCTCCCAGGAGATGCCACTGAAACTGCCTCCGCCCTCGCCCACCATGGCATGCCTGAAATGTCTTAGATGATGTCAACAACCGTGTCTGCAGGTGTGTACCTGCAGGCGCCCAGCCTTGAGGCGGCCACATTTGTTCTGGGATAAAAGGGGTGGATACAGCCCTTTCTCCATGAACATGAGACAGACACATCAAAGTACAGCCGTTCCCTTGAAAACTGAGGGAGAATATAGCAGGCCCAGCTGTGCCTGCGCAGGACCGCTGCTAGGACCGCTGAGTGAAAACAGCCATGACGTTGTGTGACCAGCAAAGCTCTTGCTTTCTGGGGGGTTTCATCTAGATCTGCCCTCCCCATCTCATCCTGCCTCTGTTTTCTATTCCGGGCAGGGGGGTTCAAAACCAGACAAGTAAATATTCAGTCACGTGTTACCTCTCTCTTCCTGAACAGCCTAAAACACTGACCCTTCCGTCCCTGCGAAGTTCCACAAAGGAGCCCCACATCGGCTCTCCATTAAAGGCCACCCTCTGGGCTCTGAGGAATTTTTCCTGAATCATGAAGAAGGAAGAGATCGAATTCCTGTCATAACACACTCCAGAGAGCAAGGGGTAGCTAGAAATCCCCATTCATCTGAGGGATCTTTGAAAATCCTGCCTCGGGTGGAGCGACATTTTCTAACAATGACAACAGTGAGCTTGGCAGGCTGCCCTGGGTGCAGTCAAAGAGAACCAAGCACACTGTCCCTCTGGGGTCTGAGTCTCAAGACTTCCAGGAAGTTCCTGGGAACAGCAGGAACTCTGTCCTGGCTGGGGGATCACCCTACCCCCAGGCTTCCTTTGCAACAATACTGCAATAGAACTTTGTTCTACAAAGAGCCCAGCGGGGCCTCTTCACCTGGGAATCTTTGGGCAGAACTTCTCACAGACTGGAGTTCCCCGCAAGTTTCCTTGGCTCCTGCTCAGTACAGAACTGGAGGGCTAGGATTTTGGGATGTTAAAACCAAACCCTTCCTGCTAACTGCAGGGTAGTCCTGCATTTCCCATGTACTAGTTTTTATATGTTTTAACCACCAAAATTCTAATACTCACAATACAACTTAAAAGGAGTATCGAAGCATTTTATAATTCACAAAGCCTAATTGGCACAATACTCCCTTTGCCACCTATGAAAAATTCAACTTTATAAAAATGCAGTTGGCAATAGAGATGCACAATGAAGAAGGGCTAAGGAAACATGGAGCTACTGTTCTGCGCTGTGATGAAGTTGTCAGCTGTGCTTGAAATAAGTTCCAAGAACATGGCATTAAATGTTCTACAGTAGGGTCACCCTCCATGACTCTCAATAACTCCAGCATCATTTTCTGAACTATCAGCACTGATATGATGGACAAGCTATCCAGGAGCCTGGGAAGGCAAATATTACACCAGAGAAACAGAAAACAACCGCCCTTAGCGTGTCTTCTCTTTCCTTCAAGACAGTGAGTGTATCCTCAGAACCAAGGAGTCATTGCACTACTCAAATAACCATTTTGATTTACCTATTAAAATTTGCGTGGACGAATGTCTCTGTAGGGCAAGTGCTTGCCCATGCAGCTAATAGGCAAGTTCAGTCTCTGGAATCACAGAGTCTACTTCACAAAACTGTCTGCCAACTTCCGCACGAGTGTTGTAGCAAGTTAGAGCCCCTCCCCCCACATACTAATAATAATTTAGAAAGTTTTTCATAAGATCTTAACTGCAAAGACAGAATAATTAAATTTTATGTCTTCTGACTTTCGAATCAGTGTTGGGAACAGGTAAAAAAGCATCTTGTTCTAAGTGCTGCCATTTTGACTTCAGACTCAATTTTGCCTGTAGGGTGATACAAGTTCATGTCCCCAAGCCCTAGGACAGGTGGGAACCTTCCAACTGCTGACCCACCCCCTCCCTAAACCATGGAAATAGCCATGCGTGTTCTCTGGAAATATCATGACTGTTCCTAACTACAGAAGGAACAAAAGCATCTGATTGGTTGGACTGAAAGTTTGCATTGTATGTTGGTTGACAATGATGGAACACTTAAGTAAAGCCCCTAATCTTTGATAACTGGTTGGTGAAAGTTCTAACGTTAACTTGGCACAAATGTTTGTGATTTTTTCCTTTAAATACTTGCTTCAACTGACATTTGAGGTCTCAGTTCAGTTCCGGAGTCTGTTTTGCAGCCCTAATGGATCACCGACCTTACCCCTTTCTTTTGTGCTACCCTACCTTAACTCTTGTCTTGAAGTAACCTCTTGTGTCTGCGTGGGATGATTCAGAGCCTCAGACCACAGCAGCACCATTTCAAGACAACTACCTTTTATTCTTTTAGTCCTTATTATCAATCATGACTTCAGCAGAGATACTATATCGTTCTTGCTTTGTGAAATAGAAAGCAGTGTTTATACAGTCAGGACCTGCTGTATGGACGCCTTGCTGTCTAAACAGTATTTTACAGTGTTTGATTGTATGAGGTCCAAGCTGCACACCCAGTGATTCTGATGGAGGTGGGTCTTATATCTTATCTTTTGCTTTCATTGGTTAATAATAAAGAAACTGCCTCGGCCCTCATAGAACAGAAAATTAGGTAGGTAGAGTAAACAGAAGAGAATGCTGGGAAAAAGAAGCTGAGTCGAGGAGTCGCCATGGTTCTCCCACTCCAGACAGACGCAGGTTAAGATCCTCCCTGGTAAGCCAGCTCGTGGGCTACACAGAATATTAGAAATGGGTTAGAACAATATGTAAGAGCTAGCCAATAAGAAACTGGAACTAGCTGGGCCAGGCAGTATTTGAAAGAATACAGTTTCCGTGTAATTATTTCGGGGCATAACCTAGCCATGCGGGCGGCCGGGTGCCGGGGACGCAGCCCTGCCGCTCCCAATTCAACATGATTCTTGGAAAGTTTTTCAGTTACCTGAGAAGGGACTAGACGATAGATACCAAATGTCTGCAAGTGCAGGCAACTGATGGTATACACGCGATGTGTGTGTACCTACCATGTGTACATCCCGAGTTCATCCTGAGGACTAGAACAGGAACAGGAGGAGGAGCAGTAGTAGGAGTAACAAGTAGAACAAACCAGGTACTCACACCTTTGTCTCTTTAGACCATGCTGTATATGTCATTGTAAATGAGCATCAGAAAAAAATGTAACATAACACAGAGTATGCAACGGAGTTGTCATTCAAGTGCTAGATTTTGCATCTGGATTCCATGACAATACCTGTCACACCCTTCCTGTGTCTCCTGGTCTTCCTCACCTCAAGCTCATGCTCTGTGTATTCATTCAACCTGGACACCCTCCGCCGAGACTCTTGGTTCCAGCCCGCGCTGGCGCGGCACCTCACTCCACACCTTCCATGTTGCAGTAGCCACAGAATTACAATGCAGTCTCTGCCCTGTTCTCTCCCTGGTCAGCAGAAAGCATTCTAGGTTTTGCTCTCCAGAATATTGAATGAAATATTAAATTATATCCGCCCCCCCCTTTTTTGGCAAGGTCTCAACTCTAGCCCAAGCTGACCTGGGACTCTTAAGCTCAGGCTTAAGAGGAACTCACAGTGATTTTTCTCGCCTCAGCCTCTCAAGTGTTGGGTTTACAGGCAAGAGCTTTGGATTAGAACCCACATATCCAGTGAGGTAGACACCTGGCTTGGGCCAGCGTCTTCAAGGGGAAAACAGATACAAGTTCAAGGCCCAACACTGGGAATGACCAGCCAGTATTGGGGCTAGCATTCAAAACTACATGCCTGAAGGGTCCGCCTACAGCATCTGTGACCTGACCCATAAAAGACTGCCCGGAAATATGGCAAGCATCTATGACCAGTCCTCACAAAGGACTTCTTGGGAGGATGGTAGGCACCTGGGAGCCAGGACTGAAGCCAGCCAGTGAGACTGCCTTCTGACTCTGGACCCCACCCAGCTCTCCGTACTTCATACGTCTTTGTCTTTATTTAATACCCGACGCCAGTCTACCAGTCAGCTTTGCCTCAGCCCCTCAGAGCTAGGACTATTTAGGGCATGTGATTGCATTTCTTGACGTCTATAATTTCAGTCTCCCGAAGCCCAAATTGCCTCATCTTTCCCTTTGTCCCCATCATCCTTCCTTTCGTCTACTCTCGCTATAAATTTATAAATTTTATATTTTATGTGCACGGGCGTTTCGCATGTATGCTTGTTTGTCACAAGTGCACCTTGTACACATGGAAGCCAGATTAGGCACTGCTGGAGTCACCGGTGACTTTCTGTCAACATGCAGGGGCTAGAAAATGAACCTGGGTCCTCTGGAAGAACAGCAAGCACTCGCTTAACTGCTGAGTATCTCTGCAGCCCCCATACTGTGATTTACTTGAAAATGTTTTCCATGCCTTTAGCATGAAATTATTCTTTTGTACTGGTGATTCATAAATTTGTCAGTTTTTCCTGTTTTCCATTTTTACTGATTTATATTTGGCATTGCCCAGTTCTTCCTTCTTGCCTTCAAGCCTTGGTAGTGTGCCCTCCTCCCCTTGATTTACTCCATGAGTGAGGCTTTATATAGAGCTCTTTATTTGGTTTATTGAATATTAAATTCCAATATTTCAGGGTTCTTTTTAGGAGTTCTCCTTATTGAACCCTACTTTCATATTCTGAATTAATTTCCTTATTTCAATAGCCTTTTATCATCTTCTAGAATACACTGGGAAGTAGATTGTGTCCTCATTTATTTGAACTTTATTTGACCATTCTTTTGAATTCTTTGCCTGGCATTTCATCTAATTTACTCTCTTTGGGGGTTGTGCTGGCTAGTTGTATATTAACTTGATGCAAGCTATAGTCATCTGAGGGAGGGAACCTCAACTGAGAAACTACCTTCACGAGACTGGGCTGTAGGCAAGCCTGTAAGCACTTTCTTAATGATGTGGGTGCAGCCCATTGTGGGCGATGCCACCTCTGAGTTGAGCAAGCCTTGAGGAGCAAACGAAAAAGCCACACTCCTCCAAGACCTCGGCATCAGCTCCTGCCCCCAGGTTCCTGACCTGACTTCCTTTGATGATGAGCAGTGGTGTGGAAGTGTAAGCAAAACAAACCCTTCCTTCTTGTGTTGCTTTTGATCATATTGTTTTATCACAGCAATAGAAACTCTAACTTGCTTCGGGGTCATTACTGTGTGGTGCGGGAGAATTGTCTATATCCTGTCAATTATATTTTAAATAAATGCTGATTGGCCATTAGCCAGGCAGGAAGTATAGGTGGGACAACCAGACAGGAAGTAGAGGTGGGGCAAGGAGAACAGGAGAATTTTGGGAAGGAGGAAGCCCATTCCTCCCCAGTCCTGTGCAGACATCGAAGAAGCAGAATGTGACCTGCCCCACTAAAAAAGGTACCAAGCCATGTGGCTAACATATACTAGAATAATGGCGTAATATAAGTTATAAGAGCTAATAAGAAGCCTGAGCTAATGGGCCAATCAGTTTATCATTAATATAGACTCTCTGTGTGATTTTCTTTGGGACCAAAAGACTGTGGGAACTGAACAAGACAGAAACTCCAACTAGCAGGCCCTCATGTTACAACTGTGGATTAGTAATTTTTGGAGGAGTCATAATGCCTTGATTTTTCCATGTTTCTTATGCTTCTACGTTGGGGCTTGTGTATCTGAGCTTAGGTCATTGGTTATATCTCCATTTTAAAGATCACCCATATTCTTTCAGCAAGGAATTTGTAGTGTTTAGGCAGTAGTGTTGTAGGGTATGCACTGGAGAACACTCCTTGAACGTGGGTTTTAGTCAATAGAAAGAACTCATTAGCCAGCCAGTGACTACACTGGGTGCTCAGGATCCCCGTGCAGTCCCAAACCTTTGAGCACAAAAGCCATATCCTAGGTGGACACACTTCAGCTAACAAGAAGAGTTAGCCAGAAGCAGGACTGCAGAAGCTGAAATGTGAGGTGAGTACAGTTAGAGACTTACCCAGAACTATGAACTTTGATAGATTAGGGCTTTCTTTTCATTTTGGCAGGTGTGCTGTCTATAGACTGACTTCCATCATGAAGTCTGTTGTGCTAAGGTCTGGAGGCCTGATACTGTTGTAGAGTTAAGGTATGATTTTCCTAGATCGGTGTTGGGGACATGAGGCTCTCCTCTAAGAATGGCCTGCTCTCTGCAAAAGCAATCACCATCAAACTGAAGATCCAGTATGAGAAGGCAATAATATTTAAATGCAAACATGGAAAAAAAGAAAATTACTGATCAGTGTCCCTAATGAACATGGTTGCAAAAATTCTCAATTAAATACTTGTAAAAACAGATTCAAAGACCTATCATAAAGATCATTCACCATGATCCAGTTGACTTCATTCCAGAGATGCAGGGATAGTTCAATATCTGAAGATAAATGTAATATATCACACAATGGACGCAAGGACTGAAATCACATGTTCCTCTCAAAGGACACAGAAAAGGGTTTTGACAAAATCCAATATCCTTTCCTGATAAAAGCCCTGAAAAAGACAAGGAATAAAAGGAACATATCTCAACCTAATAAAGCTCCATATGACCACCCTATAGCCTATATTATAGGAAATATCAAAAAATTCAAAATATTTTCATTAAAACCGGTAACAAGACAAGGGTTCTTCTTATTCAGTGGAATACTTGAAGTCTTAGCTAGAGCAGTAAGGCAAGAGAAAGAAATCAAAATATGTAAGTAGGAAGGGAAGAAGCTAAAGTAGTAATTTTTGCAAATGTGATTCTATACATAAGAGACCCTAAAAACCCCACCAGAAAAGTCTTAGAACTGATAAACTCTTTCAGAAAAAAAAATGGGATACAAAATTTACATATAAAAATCAACAGCCCTCTGATATACTAACAACAAACTAATAAGAAATAAAGCAGGGAAACCATTCATGGTTGCAGCAAAGCCTGTCCCATTGCCATGTATCTCACCCCAGTATTGTGAGGGCGAGAGATGGGTGGGGCAAAGACTGATGGATCCCTGGAGCTCACTTTGCCAGCCAGCTTAGCCAGCCAGAGCTCCAGATCAGCGAGAAACCCCATCTCAATAAGCAGGTGGAGAGCAATCAGGGAGAAGCTTAACATAAATATGACTAAGCAGCTGGAAGACCTCTGCAATGGAGACTTTAAAACAAGGAAGAAAGGAATTGCAGAAAAGCTGGTGAGATGACCGAGTGGCTTAGCATCCAAGGGGGACAGCCCAACTCTGAGTCTAAGGACCTGCATGTGAACACAGTGGGAAGAAGGACCAGCTCCTGCAGGTCGTCCTCTGACCACTACGCACGCACTGCGCAAAGAGCTGGCATGCTCATGAAATTAGAATTCATACTATGAAATAACCATGCTTCTAAAAGAAACCTATGGGCTTGGTACAGTCCCTGTCAAAATTCCAGAACCATTCTTCAGAAACAGGAAAAATAGTCTTTAAATTCATATGGAAGCACAGAAGATCACAGATAGCTAAAGCAGTCCTGAGAAGAAAGAACTGTTGGAAATATACCTGATTTCAATTTATATACTACAGAGCCACAGGACTAGCAAAAAAAAGCTAGTATTGGTACAAAAACAGACATGTAGATCAACAGAGCAGGACTGAGGACTCATGAAGTTATAACCACTCAACTTTTGACTAAGATGTCAAGATATATGGAGATGATCATAATGTGAAAATAAACCGGTTTCAGAAAGATGAGTATTTATGTTTTCTGTCATCTCTATCAGGAGTAGGGGCACAGGTCCACAATCCCAACCAAATCAGAAGGGTCACAAACTCAAGGCCAGCCTGGGTTCCACAGTGAGTCTGAGGCCAGCTAGGGCTACACGGCAAACCTGTCTCAGCCTTATTGGGTTGTTCATACATAGCACTGGTAAGGCTAAGGGGGAGTGATTTGCTATAATCTAGGAGCAAACTTCCAGAAGGGCAATGCTATGAAAATTGTCAGACTTGTGAATTCACTCTGCCATTCGCTCGACTTCTATTTATAGAAATAATTACAAGCAATCAGTGAGATCTTTTAAGGACATCTGCTTGCTGTGTTACATAAACTGCAAATAACTGAAGAAGACGTCAACGTTCTGTAGCTGGGAACTCAGAATGCATCGTGGTACAGTCCGAATACTGTATGTTCAAAACAAGGCTAGATCTTTGCTTCGATTTTAATTTTTTTTAGCCACTTGGATTTATTTAATACCTTAAGAAAACCAAGAAGTCCGCTGTGTGATGCCTCTCGTGTCTGAAACGACTTCATAAACAAAACCTGAACAATGACAACATCAAGAGACATGATAACACGAAAGAGGAAAACCTACATACAGGTAACTAATGACAGCTGAGAGGGCGAATTAGCCTCTCCCACAGATGAGCTCCTGACTGGCTATCCAGGACAAAGCAATCAGCCCCCAAAACCATACACACACGACAAGCGTGAACTCAGCAGGATGTATTTACGTGCATGCGTGCACGTGTGTGTGTGTGTGTATAACAATAATAAAGCAAAAAAGGCTATCAGTTTGAGAGTGGGGGCCGTGAGAGACTTTGGAAGGGTCATGGGAGGAGCTGGAGGAAGGAAGGAGAAGGGGGAAGTGATGTAATTATATTTTAATTGAAATGTAAATAAACAAAACAATTGAATAAGAAATTTCAGCTTTATTACCATCATCAACCCATAGTTTTATATTTAGGAGGCACGCTACAGTGTGGCTTGCCTGTAATCCAACTACTGAGGAGGCTGAGTCCGGCAGCTCACAAGTTCGAGGCTAGGCTAGCAGCACAGCGAGACTTTGTCTCAAAGGGGGAAGAAATTGAAATTTCCTATTTATCTTGAAATTACAAGTTCACTTTTTGATCTCTTTGCTTGCCTGACTTTCACTTCTGACTCTCTCAGTGACTGTGTCTGACTCATTTCTCATCTCCAGACAACTATTCTCATGGATAAATTTGGCCTGTGGTGGTGATTTCCCAAAATAAAGCAATATATGCTCACCAGGGGAAAGGGTTGGTGCCCAGAATAACACAGAGAGAAAGAAAGGTGGGTAGACTTGCTCTCTGCCACCTTACAGTGACTGTGTGTTTACATATCTCCCCAGCCAAGCCTGCCACTGCTTGGCCGTTTGCAGTGAGGCCCAGGAAACTGGAATATTCTAGAAGAAGCATTAATCACACACTAGGGCTTGTGTCACATTGTTTTTTCCAGAGGGCAAAGGCACTGCTTCCAGGACCACCTTAAGGAGCATCCGAGGGTCTCCTCACAGGGATTTGGTGAGCGGCCCACTAAGCCTTCTGTCTGTACTGCTCAACCTCCATCCAACACTCCACTTTCCAGACATCCAGTCTGCTAGCTAAGTCTCTAATGAGAGGACGGACTCTTGGGCTTATAGAAGATAACTATAGACCTTTTGGTGTGTTTATTTTTAAAGGAGATTTATGACAATGCCCACTGTCAGACTGTCTGTGGGGTGATGATAAAGGTTTGAGATTTTGTTTTGGTTTTCTGTTTTGTTTGAGGTTTGGGGTTTTGTTTGTTTGTTTGTTTGGTGGTTGGTTGGTTGGTTGGTTGGTTGGTTAGCTGGTTTGTTTGGTTGGTTGGTTGGTTGGTTGGTTGGTTGGTTGGTTGGTTGGTTGGTTTTCTGAGACAAGGTTTCACTGTGCAGCCCTAGCTGTCCTGAATCTCACTCTATATACCAGGTTGGCCTGGAACTCAGAGATCCACCTGCCTCTGCCTCCTGAGCGGTGGGATTGAAGGTGTGCACCACCACCTGGCAAACATTTTAAAAGCCAGCTCCTTTAAGGAATATCATCGTGGTGTGTAATGCTTGAAAATTCTGATAGAGTTGCAATCTCAAGGCTGATTTCAAGTTACCAAAATATATCACTGAGTACCAGCTTGGAAGGGGGGCTCATATGTGTAATACCATTGTAAAGTACTGCTACCTCAAGAGCAGACATAATAAAGCATAGTGAAAAGTAGTAATGTATTACTGATATGTATGCCATTTGCCTTTGCATAATTTAACCTTAAATTATATAATTTAATTTCTAATAATAGTCAGATTTTATGACAAACTCAGAAAATTCTGGAAAATCCAACAGTTGCCCATGGAAGCGTGTACAGCCTGACTCCAGCACACTCCAGAGGTGACATTATGCGTGTATTCTCCCAAGTGTCCTGGGTGGTTTTGTTGTCCACTTGATGCACCTGGAGAGAGGACCCCTCGGCTGATGGGATTGGCCTGTGGGTATGTCTGTGAGGGATTTTTTTATTGCTAGTAGATTTAGACCAGCCCAGCTCATTGTGGGCAATGCCATCTGTAGACAGAGGCTAGGACCAAAGGAGAAAGGTAAGTTGAGCATGTGCGTGGGAATGAGCATGAGAGAAGAGGGCACCTTCGCGGTCTCTCTCAGCTCCCCCTCCAGGTTCCTGCCTTAAGTTCCTGCCTTGGCCTTCTTTGTTCTATAACCTGTAAGCCAACAAGCCCTTTCCTCCCCAGTCTGGTTTTGGTCAGTATTTTATCAGAGAAACAACTGAAACATTAGTAGCAGAGAGGGAATTGCAGTGACGACCTAAACGTGTTGGCCTGGGGGAGGATTGTGGGGAACGTTGGGAATTCTGGGCTGGAAAAGCCACTGAGCTGTGGGAACTTGGCAGAACGCTGGAAGCAGTGCACAAACAGTGGAGACCTGCACCGTAAAGTTTCAGAAGGAAGTCTGAGAATCCCTCGACTCTAGTGAGACCATTTGTGCGATATTTTAAATGAAGAATCTGTTGGTTTTGGTCGGCTGAGCCTGAAGAATCAGCTGTGGGTAACAAGAGACCAGCGCCACTGAAGTGAAGCCTTTGCTTTACTGAAACTGCTGGTCAGCTGAAGTCTTCCAGAACGTATTTCCTCAAGGTCAACACACGGAGGCTGTGACCTGGGGAAGCCAAAGCGTCACATGAAGCTGGCAGCTGACATGGCAAACAGGGGGTAAGAGTCCCAAACACATGGGGCTGTTTCTGAGGGAATGAAGGAGTCATGGATAGAGGTTGAGGCTGGGCACTCCGAGAGATCAGAGGTCATGGGTGAAGGTGAAGCCTTAGCTGCAGCGGCAGACCCACGATACTGAAAACGCCAGGGGCGTGGTACATCTGCCAAGGACGGCAGTAGTTGCAGAAGGGAGTCATTTAAGCCTAGAGACAAGCGTGTGTGCACGTCAAAGTCACAGAGATGGAACTGCCCAGTTGCTCTGGATTCCAGAGGCTCGGGAGTGAGTTCCAGCTGTTCTATACAGAGGTGTATATACTTTTGGATTTTGGGTTTCTTCGGATCTAATTCTAACTGTGCTCTGATTTTTTTTTATTGAGAATAAGAAAAAAAAAGTTTCCGCCTCCTCCCAGCCTCCCATTTCCCTCCCCCTCCTCCCACTCTTCTCCCCCCTCCCCCCACTCTTCTCCCCCTCCCCCGACTCCTCTCCTCCTCCCTCTCCAATCCAAAGAGCTGTCATGGTTCCCTGCCCTGTGGAAAGTCCAAGGTCCTCCCCCCTCCCTCCATGTCTAGGAAGGTGAATATCCAAACTGGCTAGGCTCCCACCAAGCCAGAACATGAAGTAGGATCAAAACCCCTT